>NC_065523.1:380202-386718 GCF_006386435.1 Epinephelus moara | reverse complement strand
GTGGGGGGGTGACCTGAGTGACGTCACGGCTGGTGACGCCGGCGTTGGTTGGCCCGGGCGTCGAAGCCGGAAGCACGGGAAGCGTGGTCGAAGCAGCGGCAATGGAGGCTGAATACAGTTGAAACAACTTGGATTTGTTGTCGGTACGGTGGAAGTGGATGCCTTTCTCCTTCAGAAACCTTTGGAGACGGCGACAGTCCAGTTTCTGATGTCGGGCGGTGATTGTGGACGTGGAGACTGCCGGGTTGGAGGTGGAGGCGGAGAGCGAGGGTGCCGTGTTTGTGGACTGGAGGCTCTTCGCTGACGTGAAGGAGGCTGCCGATGGGTAGGTGGTGCGGAGGGATGAAGCCGGCCTCCACGATCCCTCCTGCGGCGACCGGTGTGGTGGATCCTCGCAGAAGGTGGAGATGATGCCCGGGTTCTGCTGGGCGTAGGAGAGATCTCGTTGGTGGAGCTTGAGCGGCGAGATTGCGGTATGTTGACCACCGAACGCACCCGGCTCCTGCGGGTCGCTTGGCTGCGGTCCGGTTGCTGCTCCGGAGGAGGATAACCAGTCTCGTACAGTTCGTCGTAGAGATTGCTGTCGGAATCAGGTGGACCGATGTGCAATTCGGCGTCCATGGTGGGTGAGTAGCTAATTGCTGTATTGACTTTAGTCAGGGATGCTGTTTAGCTGTGCGTGAAGCACTGTCTGTCTGAGGATCTGTTGAGAGATCTGAGACAAACAGGGCTGGATGGATTGGCCTGGTATAAGTAGGCTTGTTAGGTGATTAGAGGTGTGGTTGAGGCGTGACCCTGCTCCCGAACCTAAGTTAACTGGTTAACTTCATTTAAATTACTCATCACTGGTTCAAGTAGCTACAGTACCTGTACCTGTACATCTGACACTGATCACACCCTTGAATCCCATGAAATCAATGCTGCGCAGATGAATTGCGTGTAGGCTAGGCAGAACAATTTCAAATTTGCAGCACAATAAACAATAAAACAATAAACACTCAGTCCCATAGACAAAAGAAAACTTAAACAATGTATGTGTCAGCTGTAATCAGAAGCAGATTTCATGAGATGTCTCTTTAATTTCCTTTTAAAATCTGATTTACTTGTTGACTGTGTGAGTTTTAATGGAAGACTATTCAGCTCTTTCATTGCTCTGTAAAATATTGTGTGTTGCATTGAATTGGTATTTGAGATGGGAAGCACAAAGGGACCTTGTGATGCATGTCTGGTGTCGTAGGAGTGTATGACAAAGCTAAAATTAAGCTGGTTGTACAAGATACTTGGGACCTTAGCAGATGAGATGTTTTTAACAAACAAAAGCAGAGAGATAAGAAGTCTGTCTTTTACTAATGACCATCCTAGGAAATGTCCAGCAGGTGAAAATACACACAGCATACACACTGAAACCAGTGTGGCAAAACAACAAGAGTCTCTGTTCAACAGGGGGTCACAGGTTATGTAGTTTGCAGCAGGCACAGGGAAATGCAGAGGAAATGTCCAGCAGGTGAAAATCCACACAGCATACACACTGAAACCAGAGTGGCAAAACAACAAGAGTCTCTGTTCAACAGGGAGTCACAGGTTGGATCAAAGGAACTCGCACTGTTGCGACAAGGCAGGAAATCTCTACACAGCCACAGGAACAGGCAGACTGAATCCAGGAGGGCAAAAGCAGAACTCGTGGTCGGGGACAAAAGGCTGAGGAAATCACCGGGATTCAGGCAAGGTTGGCAACAGAAATCAGTCCAGGAAATAGTGCTGGAGAGTCTTACATGCGAAGAAGCGAAGAACAATCTGGCAGTGAGTGTGTGGAGAGCAGAAGTCTTTATACTGAGCCAGTCTGATTGAAAGCAGGTGAGTGGAGTTGCCTTGATGAGATGGGTGTGGCTGGCAGTCAGAGTGGAGCAGAGGTGGAGTGAATGGAAAAGTACTGCATGAGGTGAGCAAAATGGCAGAACTGTGACACAAATGTCTCTACGAACTGATGCGGCATTGTGAATTGCAGACAATGTCTAGCAGGCCAGTGTACCAAAGGTGCCAGATGGAAATGCAGCACACCCATTGTCTCGCTAAACATTTTAGACACTGTTGTCTGACTTATCCGGAAGAGGTATGCAAGGTGCTGTTGGGGCAGATTCAGTCTCAGCCTCATCAGAGCATTTGGAAAGGAGACAGTTTTCTGCCTGCCTTTGTAAGGCATGGAATAATGACTGGATGCAAAGCCTGTAGTAAAGTCCAGTATGGCAGTCCAGGGTAGTATCTGACCTTCTCATCTCTGGCCTTCTCATCATCCCCATTGAAGAAATCCTCATCCATCTTCATCGCAGAGAGAGAGCTCTTTTTTCAAAGTCATGTTCTCCTCGAACAAGCAGTTCATCTCTGCACGCATGGACTTCATTTCCCCACCCATACGTTCACAGCTGACACATTGCTCCTTCTGTGGTGGAGCTTCATCTACATCCGACACCTGTGTAGCCTCAACTGGTGGTGTTGCTCCATGTTGCTCTGACCCCTGTGGAGCTACTGCATCTTCATCCACATCTGGTGTTGGAGGTGCAGGTGTAGCAGTTGCACTGCTAACTGCTGTTGCAGTCTGCTGTCTCCTTGTCCTCCGTTGAAATTAGTCATTATCTGCAGCTTTCACCTCTGTGTGTCCGACTTGTAAAGAAGGTGCCCAGTCTGGATGGGATTCATTCATTTCGTAGGCTGGCCTCCCTGAAAAACACACACATGACCTGTCCTTTATTAATTTTCTCGCAATGCAGGAGTTTGGACTAGATTTCTAATCCTCAGTAGCTAATTTTAAAGACAAAAAAATAGGTCAGTTGTGATGTAAGCTCGAACTTAATCTCCTATGTGTTGGGGGAGAGCTGCTGGAAACAACTCCCTTTTTTCAGTAGCAACTACGTGTCTTTATAGATTTAAATTCAAATCAAACATGTACTCACCTCACCTGATTTGAATGTTTATGGAGACGTAAATCTATAAAGACCCGTAGTTGCTCCAAAAAAAGTGGGGTTATTTCAGAAACGTCTTGGTACAAAGGCTACCCTCTGCTAGCTTGGTTAACGCTAGCAGCCTACTAAATGCTGCATATGAAACAACATAACACATGCTTTGATTCCAACTTACCGGTGTGAAAATGCAGTGAACACACCAACATGTGTCGGGTGACATGCTTTGATTCCAACTTACCGGTGTGAAAATGCAGTGAACACACCAACATGTGTCGGGTGATGTTGTTTAAAGTCAGGTTTGGTCGCCTCACTGCCGCTATCTAAGCCATTCTGCGCCTCTTTGTTAGCTCACAGATCCGGGGTCCCTGGCTTTGTTTCCAAGTTGGAAACGAGAAAAATCTCAGCCCATCGATTTTCTTCCCGTAGCAATCGTGAGAACAATTGGTGGCAGTTAATGACACAGCAAGTCTGCACCATTTTCCAACGATACAGTTACTTTTAAAATGCTAAAAAAACAACAACAGAACACAAGCGTAGTGTCGCGAAACGTAAACAACTTAACAATTGCCCGCAAAGCCCACAATGCATCGCAGTTTTTCCACTTCCGCTACGTCACCCTTTTGAGCCCTATTGACCATCAAATTCTGCTACAGAGACTGGAATATTTAATTGGCCTAAAACGTTCTGCACTAAGCTGGTTTAGATCTTATTCATCTGATCGTTTTAAGTTCGTTCATGTTATGATGAATCATCTCTACGTACTAAAGTTTGTTTTGGAGTTCCACAAGATTCTGTACTCGGACCAATCCTATTCACTCTATATATGCTTCCCTTATGTAACATCATTAGAAATCACTCTGTAAATTTCCATTGTTATGCGGATGATACACAATTGTATTTTTCGATAAACCCAGAAGAAACTGAGCAATTAACTAAACTTCAAAAATGCCTTAAAGACATAAAAACCTGGATGAGCACCAATTTCCTGATGTTAAATTCAGACAAAACTGAAGTTATTGTTCTTGGCCCCAAACAATTCAGAGACTCTTTATCTGATGATATAGTTTCTCTGGATGGCATTGCTCTGGCCTCTAGCACTACTGTAAGAAACCTCGGAGTAATATTTGACCAAGATTTGTCTTTTAATTCCCATTTAAAACAAATCTCACGGACTGCGTTTTTTTCATCTGCGTAACATTGCAAAAATTAGGCCTATCCTGACCCGAAAAGATGCAGAAAAATTGGTAACGCTTTTGTTACCTCTAGGCTGGATTACTGTAACTCCCTATTATCAGGTAGCTCTAATAAGTCTTTAAAAACTCTCCAGCTAATTCAGAATGCAGCGGCACGCGTACTAACAGGAACTAAGAAACAAGATCATATTTCTCCTGTTTTAGCTTCTCTGCACTGGCTCACTGTAAAATCCAGAACTGAATTTAAAATCCTTCTCCTAACGTACAAAGCTTTAAATGGTCAGGCTCCTTCATATCTTAAAGAGCTCATAGTGCCATATTATCCCACAAGAACACTGCACTCTGAGAATGCAGGGTTACTCGTGGTCCCAAAAGTCTCCAAAAGTAGATCAGGAGCCAGAGCCTTCAGCTATCAGGCTGCTCTCCTGTGGAATCATCTTCCTGTTGCGGTCCGGAGGCAGACACCGTCTCCACATTTAAGACTAGACTTAAGACTTTCCTCTTTGATAAAGCTTATAGTTAGTAGGGATGTCAGGACACCAAAAATTCGGTGTCGGTGCCAATACCAGTAAAATTACAGGATTTGCGATACCAAAGTCCATACCACAGTACAAAAAAAAAAAAATCCTAAGATCCCATGTACTTAAACAAGAAACACTGTATTAAAATATTTGCATATAAAATAACATTGTTATCAACAGATTGATATTACTTATATACAGGGGCGAAAGTAGTTTTAAATTTTTGCCAGTACTATTACCAAAACCTTCATTGCTTCATATTGTTCACCTCTCCTCGCTTCATGCATTTTTAAAAAGCAAAGTCAAAAACCAAACAAACAAATAAAAACATTTCAATATTTTACTGTACCTGTATAAAGTAGAAAGAAATTAGAAACACTTCACGTGTATTGTAAAATATTTGTTTTAATGTTTAGGGTGCTGGCATGTATGAAACCTTAATAAACACTGCATGTCATTTTTTTCTTTTTCTCTTTTCCTCTTAACCTATTTTTCCTACCTACCTATTGATCAACATCCACAATAAACTATTTGAATATTTACTATTTAAATCACACTGACAGCGTTTGAGCCAACCACAAGAATGTGTGGAATTTCCTTGTTTTCATTTATTGTTTGACCTGTCCCGGTTTTTTGATGTCCGTGGTCCAGTTGTGGAAAAATCAAACATCCCAGTACAATAAATCAAACGCACCTCAACCGCTGTGTTTCGGAAGTAGACGTGCATGCACAGTCACATACTGCTGAGAGTGAAATCCCTGGCGCAGCTTGTTCAAGCTGTTCTCTGTGTAGTTGAAATGAATTAAACAAAATAACATGGAACATTTCTGCTAATTATGCTACTGATTTTAATTGGGATATTTTTTGATGAACTGAATGACATTTAACGGAGTGTTGCATATCTCAAAGGCTGGGCTCATAGGAGACCACCGGACTCCCTCCCAGGGGAGGGGCTGGGGGAGAAAGGAAGATGTCCGGACTCCGGACAAGGCTCTGTGACCGTCCAGCATGGACCAAAACACAGCACAGATGGTTCAGAAGCAATTCGGAATGAATTAAAAGCAATTAATAAACAGACAAAGTGGTGTTTAAAACTGCACATATTGCTAGCAGATCTATTTTCTGGCCTTAAGTGCGGCCATGACTGGTTCTGAATATGGGCTTTAGCAGGCAGCTGCTCTCACCTCTTCCTGGTAATGCGTACCCCTACTGAATCTTACTTTCAAGCGCTTGCTTTTGCCATCCTTTTGTGTGTTGGTATGCCATGTGTAGTTCTACTTCCTCGTCACCCCCTCGCTCTGAATGTAGGCATGGATTTTTATGAAGCTCTAAATGGTCAGGCTCCGTCATATATTTGAGAGCTCATAGTGCCATATTATTCCACCAGAACACTGCGCTCTGAGCTATCAGGCTCCTCTCCTGTGGTATCATCTTCCTGTTGCGGTCCAGGAGGCAGACACCATCTCCACATTTAAGACTAGACTTAAGACTTTCCTCTTTGATAAAGCTTATAGTTAGGGCCGGCTCAGGCTTGCCTCCCTAGTTGGGCTGACGTAGGCCTAGTCTGCCGGGGGACCTCCTATAATACACCGGGCACCTTCTCTCCTTCTCTCTCTCTCTCTCTCTCTCTCTCTCTCTGTCCTGTTACTGCATCTTGCTAACTTGGCCGTACTGCATGTCACTAACTCGGCTTCTTCTCCGGAGCCTTTGTGCTCCACTGTCTCGCAGGTTAACTTATATCACAGCGGTGCCTGGATAGTGTGACGTGTGTGGTTGTGCTGCTGCCGTGGTCCTGCCAGATGCCTCCTGCTGCTGCTGTTATCATTAGTCATACTTCTACTGTTA
>NC_065523.1:376871-379939 GCF_006386435.1 Epinephelus moara | reverse complement strand
AGCAAGAATTTGCATGTATATGTTTACAGTACCGTTTACAGTCAAACATTTTGATGCACTGTAGGCTGAATTTTTGACAAATTAAAAATCTGAGAAACATAGTTTTTGTAGGACAGTCTGAAGATGCTCTGTAGCAAGTTTGGTGTCAATTGAGCAAAAATTGTGGGAGGAGATAGGTTTAAGAAGTTTAACAGTTTTTGAAAAAAAAACAGTGATGAACTTCATAATTTTTAATAGGTTTAAATGTACAAAAGTTTCTTCAGTATTGGGGCTACAGTTGGATGAAAGTTGTGAAGTTATAGCACGTATGTTTGATTTGTTATGAATTTTCAAATTTTGAACTTTAGACGCTTGCTGTAGCGCCACCATCAGGACTATTGGCTTGAGTTTACAGCTGAGGATATCTGCCATGAGACTGGACCTTTGTGCAAAGTTTGGTGAGTTTTCACCCATAGGAAGTATGATTTCCTCGGAAGAAGAAAGAAGAAAGAAGAAGAAGAATACCAATAGTGTCCTGGCAGTTTAGCTGCCTGGACCCTAAAAAGGTTTTATGGCATTCATTCTACTATTATGTATTTATTTCTTAATATTTTACATAGAGTTTTAGGAGTTGAGACATACAACAATTCATATCCTATCCATTTTTATTTTACGCGCTGGTATCGGATCGGTACTCGGTATCGGCAGATACCTAAGGTTCAGGGATCGGAATCGGTATTGGGAAGGAAAACGTGGTATCGGTGCATCTCTAATTATTACTTTAATTAATGTTGTTGTAAGCTACTGTCATTACCGTCTGTCCTGCATCTCTCTCTGTCTCTGTCTCTCTTTCTGTCTCATTGTGTCATACGGATTACTGTTAATGTATCATGTTGATCTGTTCTGTACGACATCTAATGCACGTCTGTCCATCCTGGAAGAGGGATCCCTCCTCAGTTGCTCTTCCTGAGGTTTCTACCATTTTTTTCCCCATGAAAGGTTTTTTTGGGGGGAGTTTTTCCTTATCTGCTGCGAGGGTCCTAAGGACAGAGGGATGTCGTATGCTGTAAAGCCCTCTGAGGCAAATTGTGATTTGTGATACTGGGCTTTATAAATAAAATTGATTGATTGATTGATTGATTGATTGATTGATTGATTGATTGATTGATTGAAAGCCTGTATATGCATAACATAAACTCTGGCTGTGATGCTCAAAAAAAATTTATCTGCTAACTTACAGATGTCTCTTTCACTATGTCAGTCTATGTGAAAAAGTCTTTTAGGGCCAATAGCATCATGTAACGGACCCTGAAGGTGTAATTCCAGGGTTCAAGGTTCATCATTTATATTTCATGTTGCCTGATGTGTTTATGTATATAGTGGTGTGTGAAATTGACCAGTAGAGGCCTGTGTTTCATGTCTGCTTCTTGTAAGATCAATTAATCTGTAGGCATAGCAGGGAGTGTTCAAGGACAGAATTTAGGGGTGTACTGAGAGATAGCATGACCTGCCAGGAATGTGGGTAGAGAATGATAGTGTTGAGCTCACTGTTTAGAAAGAAAACGAGCTGAGCAGTGAGCTTGGTACATGCTGGACAGCTGAATAGCAGATTGCTTGACCAAACACCATCATATTCTAAAAAAAGAATGTGGAGAATATTTATAATATTTACCTGTTTAAGTATTATTCAGTATAATCGTTTTACATTAGCCATAGCTAGGCTGTAATTATAATATGTATTGAAGGTGACACATTCTCCCCAATATTTAAATATGCTCAAAATGTACCGCCCAATATCTATACAGGAAAATAAAACAAACAAAAAGAACTGTTTTTCTACACTGTTAGAACAAGGAGATTCTAAGCTTTCTAAAAGTCCATTCTCACTGAGGGCGAATATCCACATGGATTATTCTCGCGTAAAAATATAAAGTTGATTTCATGGGTTCTTAAGGAAGTTTGCACACCGGGGCGGAACTTTCGTGCGGTGAAAAAAGTTTCCGCTCAGACTTTGACCCACCGCGGAATGTGCCGGCGGAACTACACAACTGGGCCAATGAAATTGTTTGTTTATAGTCGCGCAGACCCGGGAGAGTCCGAAATCCAGTCAGGCAGGACAGTATAACCAAAGAGCATGGATACCAAGAGGCGAAGCTCAATAGAACGCCCCATAGCAACAGACTCGCCCATGGTTTCGTCCTACCGCCACCATTTTGGACTGTCAGCAGACTGCAGCAGACCCGCTTGCATACAAATACACACAAACAAACTGAAGTATATCGCTATTAATTATGCTTACAATGCTACTCACCTCGTGATAGCTTGGTCACAGCTGCTTTTTCACGTTTTTGTAAAGCAAAATATAGACTTTAAGAAAAACAAAACGAAGAAAAACAGCCTAGATGGCATCTCTACATATTACAAACACTTATGAGAACATTAACTTAATTACTCCTTCAAAATCACCCCATAAGCCAATCTACCAAAAAAAAAAAAAAAAAAATCAATATTTTAACTAGAAACACATTAATGGCGACGTCACATAGTCAGGAATAAAGATTTATTTACAGTTTGTACAGTAAGGGGACAGTAATAGTAATAATAATAATATATAGGCTATTTTAATATAATATATTTTAATGCTACAACAGTAATCAGTTCTGATATAAATGGTCCAAGAGGCCATATATATATACATGCATGTATATATATATATATACTATATATACTATAATATATATATATATATATGTATACTATAACACCCCGCACCTGGCCTTCCATCATTTCCCGAAGGATTCCGACAGGTAAGAACTCCTGAGGTGTACGTTTTAAAGTGTTTTAATATCAATTTAATATGCCAGTTTTGTTTTGTTATATACACAGTCAGGTCCATAAATATTTGGACAATGATACAGTTGTCGTCATTTTGGCTCTGTACACCACCACAATGGGTTTTAAATGAAACAATGAATACCTGCTTAAAGTGCAGACTCTCAGCTTTCATTTAAGGCTTTTTTCAAAAATGTAGTATGAACCGTGTAGGAATTACAACCATTTCTTCACACAGTCCCCCAACTTTAAGGGCT
>NC_065523.1:367088-375662 GCF_006386435.1 Epinephelus moara | reverse complement strand
ATTGGCCAAATGGATTAAATTACCATGAAATTGACACACGTTCACCCTCATCATTGTGACAATTAAAATATTAACAATAACATGAACAGAAAAACTATCACTCCATCAGCGTGCAGATGATCTGTAATGCCGACTGCCATATCCTTAAGGCTGTGGCCCGCTGGCCAGGAGGCATCCACGACTCATTTATTTTGCAAAACAGTACAGTGGGAATGCGTTTGGAGGCAGGGGCTGTGAGAAGTGGATGGCTTGTTGGTGAGCATCTTTTGTTCTAGTCTTTTATTTCAATTGTTTTAAATTAGTATTTTCAGTAAGTCTCTATTCCGTTAATGTTAAAATGTTATATTGTTTGGGTGACCGGGCATATGGCCTTAAAACATGGCTGATGACACCATACGCAAACCCTGAAACCCCTCAAGAGGTGTGCTATAATAACATACATGCCCACACACGCGCCGTAGAGCGCACTTTTGGCGTGCTTAAGGGCCGTTGGATGTGTTTGGATCAGATACGGCCGGTGGCAAACTACTTTATACCCCTGAGAAGGTGTGCAAGATCATCCTGGCATGCTGTGTCCTCCACAATCTTACAATGACCCATGGCATTCCTGTAAGACCCGGCGCCATCGCTTCTAACAAACTGTGAAATTTACTACTTCTCTCCTCGCGTAACCGCTTCCTTTATTCATGAATCAACTCTAGGCAAGCGGTTTCCTTATATGGAAAAATGGGGGCGTGGTACTATGCTGATTGCAGATCGCGGATTTACTAACATAGGCACGGTGGTGAGAACAAAATTGGCCGGTACGCACGTGTCATGAATCCGACGGTGATTTTGCGCAAGTACTTATTTTTTGCGGAGAGTAAGAACATTTCTACGCAGACATTAGTGAATGAGGCCCATTAACTACATGTTGGTAAAGGAGTAGAAATATTTGGTCTACCTTTAGACCAAATAAAATCTTTCTTCAGTCCTCCACCTCCCGTTAAAGGGTCTCGAGCTCAGTCTCGGAGAAATTCCGTTTTTTGGTTCGTTTCTCACACCTGTCGCCGTGACTCACAACGAGAGAACACTCGCATGCCGGCTTATTTATATGCAGATCGCATTCATGAGGTGATTTGCATGACCATTTATGGTTGAACTAGGGCGTGTAGAGGGCGGAATATGAGGCGGATCTGGGTGCGCCCAACTCCAGGAGGTCTGTGATTTATAAAGAGAACATTGCGTGCAAGTGTGCGTGCACATGGTTTTATAAATCAGATTAATTTTTGGCGCACGCCATTTTCAGCTTTTGGGCGCACGTCAACTTTTAGTATGAATCCTAAGCACTCTTTTATAAATGCCTCATTTATAAAACATTGCGTAGGATCCATACTAAGAGTGTACGTGCGCCAAAAAATAATCTGATTTATAAAACTGTGCCTACGCACACCTGCAAGCACTTTTCCCTTTATAAATCACAGTCCACCTGGAAGATTGCGCAGGTGGATTCACATCCACATCCTCACATCCTGCCCTCTACACACCCACATTTTACCATGAATGGTCAATGCAAAGTACCTTATGAATGTTTTTGCATATAAATAAGCCTGCTGATCAATGGCATTTTACGCTCAATCATGGCAGAGAAGACAAGGGAGAGGAATTTCGCGGTGACCGAAATAGAGGTGCTTGTGGGTGAGGTGGAGGCCAGAAAAATAATTTTATTTGGTGGTCACAGTAGTGGCATCACCAATAAAAGAAAAACAAGTGAGTGGCAGCACGTTGTCACCGCTGTAAATGGTGTGAGTGCCACAGAGCGATCTGTGGCAGAGGTGAAAAAGAAGTGGTCGGATCTGAAGATGGAGGCCAAGAGGAGAGTGGCATGGCACCGTCAAAGCGTGTCTGCTACAGGTGGGGGCAAGGGCACACCCGAGCCCACACCGCTGGACACCAAAATAGCCTCCATCCTTGGGACGGCCAGCACGTGTGGCATAGTGTCGGAGAAGGAAGGTGACACAGATTTGGCAGAGACCACAGAGGAGACCGGTAAAGTACCGTTTTATCTGTTTATTAAATGTGTAAATTAAATAATTCAACAGAGACTTGTGAAAAGGCACAGTGGACTTATGTGTTGTGTCCTCAGTCACTCTAGAGTTGGAAGCGGTGGGTGACGAGGAGGTTCCGGAGACGGCGTGTCCTGGCACCGTGGCTGAAGGCCTGGCTGTCCCCAGCAGTGCGCCCAGCACCAGTGCGTCCCGAGTGCATGGCGCACCTGGAAGTGGCTGGGTCCTGACCGACACTGTCCTGCAAACGCAAAGGGACACCATCAGTGCAATAAATTAAGTCAGAGACGAACTCCAACAAATACATACAGTGAGGAGTAACATGTGATGTCATGTCTGAAATTGCCAGCTCCATTAAAGAGCTTGTTAAAAAATGAAACATACTTGCTGTCTTACTGCAAACGCCGCATGACACCTTCACGGAGCCTTGCTCCCCGTTGAAACTCCTCATGTCGGGGAGGTGGTTGTGGGTCGGGGTCCTCATGGTGTGGGGGAGGGAGGCCAGGCGGGAGGGGAATGGCGTCCCTCATTGCAACGTTGTGCAGAACTCCACAAGCCCTAATAATTTTACACACCTTTGTAGGGTGATAGAGCAGTCTGCCCCGAGGCATCTAAACACCTCCACCGATTGTGAGGAGGCTGATGGCTCGCTCCACAATGGAGCGTGCACGAGAGTGGGCCACATTAAAGCGCACCTCCTCTGCGCTCTGCGGGTTGGTGAAAGGGGTGAGGAGCCAGCGCCTTAGGGGGTAGCCACTGTCACCTGCAAGGTGTAACAGAAGAGTAATTATAAATCAGGCTTTAATGGTTAGAATTTCTACAATGGTGTTTATGTACTTACCCAGGAGCCAGCCATCACACGCAGCACCTGCCTGCAGTCTGTTCCCTACACTGCTGTGCGTCAGGATGAATGAGTCATGTGTTGACCCAGGCCACCGTGCTATCCACCGCTCTATATCATTTGAAGATGGAAGTATGATATATGAACATTGTGCATACAGTAGTAGGCCTAATGGCTTACTAAAGGAACACATCTATAACACTGCAGACTTGGGTGTTTATGATGACACGGGTCTATAAGTCTGATATGTGATGACATTAAATGTATGAGATGAATCTGGCTTCAATTCACCACCTCAGCATCTGTGTGTTGTTCATGCGCAAGGATCAAAGTTGACGTACTGGTGCGCACATTCTCCCGCCAAGTTAATTTTTATAAATCACAACCTTTGTGTGGGAAGTGGCGTACGCCACTTTCAAGCCCCGTTTTGTGCGTAAGCAAGCTTTATAAATGAGGACCCAGGCACCAATCGAAAAGTAGATGTCCATCGCTTGTGTTGAACCCAGACAACATCCACGGAAACCTTTAGTTCCTACCACACATTCGTTCCTATTTCAAAACAAGCAGCAAGCTGTCAAACTGATATGTTCAGCCTGAAGTAGCGCTGGAACCTCTCCCCATCCAGCCGCAGCTCCTGCACCAGCCGATGATATTCCCCGTGCTGTTCATGGCCCTGGAGGATATCGTGAACCCAGACCCGACAGCGGCGCAGGTACCACATTGCAGCACAAATTACAACAGTGTCTTCTTCCATGTTGAATCGATACACAAGTGAAGACAAGCGCACGTACTTATACAATTTATTTGTGTTCTGGAACGCTTGTTATTAGCGGGAATGCAATTCATTTGCTCTCCTTACTAACAGTTTAACTAATCGCACTGTAGGCACTCTAACCCAAACCATTGACAGTGTTTCCCCTAGGTTTACAGCTTTGGATCAGGTTCAGCCCACTTGACATGCTGCTGTGTTGTGCTACGGTGTATTCAAATACTGGAATTTGTTATTTACGTGACAACGTCTGAACGCAACACAGGCTGTGTGTGTTTGTCAGACCTATTTAGACTTTTTTATCCTGTTTTCATTGTCCAAACGTGAAAGTTTCTGTACTCAGGCAAATGCACGAAGTCACATTTCTGTGCTCCAGCCAGTAACCTGCTTTGCAGCTCCTTTAAATTGAGAAGCATAATCGAACATTCAGAATTTGATGTCATGAGCGACTTGAGCTGCTTCGAACATTCAGAATTTGATGTCATGAGCGACTTGAGCTGCTTTCGCTGCCACAAGTATTTTACCAGTGGCGCTGCTAGAGCGAATTCAGCTATTTTGCAGCTCTGGCAGCTTTTGGTGTGAACGTGCAGTTATGATATTGGTATTTTGTTTTTGTACTCCAAATATTAAGCAAAATATGTCACATTATGACTGTCAATGGGAGAACAGCCTTCAAAGTTTGTGGTATGGTGGCCACAAAGATACATGATAGAGCCCATTTGTCCTCAGGAGTGCAAGCTGTACTCTGGGCTGTAGTGAAAAAATACATCAAAAAGCTCAGGGAAACTTTTATTTTTTTTAGCTGCCAAGGTAACAACAACAAGCTTATCCAACAACACTGTGCAGGAAGAAAATTGACCTGTACTGCATTTGATGATAGAAGCTAGCATACACAGTTAGCAATGTACTTCACACCAAAATATTGTTGGGATTCACAGGACCACAGATGATTTATCATTTGGTAAAATCATCACTGATTTAAAGGCTTTTCCCTCTGCATGCTCTTTGTCTTCAAAGAGAGCTAAGTGGCACCCATCTCCACAGGAGGTCTCACCTCACACCTCAGTGAGACTCAAGTCCCAAAACTTGATTGGACCTTTACAGTGACATGTGACTCTGATGTCACAGGCATCTGTAGATTTGTGCTCCCTTCCAACAGACTCTTCTCTGCTTCAACCGGGGAGCAGTGCTCTTCTCGCTCCAGCTGCTGTAGCAGCTGCACACCTCTTCCCATTTGGGCCTGGACAGCAGAGGCCCGAACCCCTGCTCCATAGCCCAAACCACTAAAGGGAGGGCAACTGATCACAGACTCTCTGGCAAATACAAGGTTTGCAAACCAGCTTTCCAGCAACAAGGAACTAAGTGAGTTAGCACCCAGCGTCTAACTCTGCAAGGACCCCGAGTGACCAGTTTCCTCGGATCAGAACCTTTGCAACAGGACCCAACAAAGACTGCAGCTGAAACCACACCTTCCCAGCCTTCTTCTGCCGGCTAACAAAGCAGCACCACCGAGTGACTCTTTCCTCCATCCATTCAAGGATCGGTAATGTAACAACTGGGCATAGCTTATATCTTATCACAGCTTTACAGGCTAAGCAAGACTGTTTGACTTGTTGTATGTGATTTGATTTTGAGTTTACTGAGTTATTGTTGTGATAGATTGCAGTTAGGTCATTGATTAGTTGGCTTCGCCACAGCTAAGTGTTTAGTTTGCTAATACTGTTTACAAACAGATTCTTGCACACAACTAAACAATCTCTGCACTAATCCAGACCGTTTGCAACACACGTCACATTGACATAGACTCATTAACAAATAGGCTTTCAACAGAGCTACATACAAACAGGCATTTCAGAGTTCCCGCTTCTTTCCTTTGTCTTTGTCCTGACCACACGGTCAGACAGACACCTCCCCCAACCGGAAGCCAGCCTTGATTCGGCCATTTTGGTAGTTCTCTGTTGTCAGCCATTTTGTTTTGTAGGCCAAACGGCTACTGGATCACCACACCCGCCTTTGTCTTTCTTTCTCTTCTTTCTCTCTCACACACACACACAACACACATATACACACCAAGCTTGTATATAGTTAGTTAGAATTTGTGTGTTTTGGTTTGCTTTGCTAATTTGTGAATAAATATAATTCTTTGGAATCATGCCTGCTGTCATTCACCCTGTTGCACAAGGGTGAATGAATAGTCAACCTCTGCTGCGTCAAGAACTCCAAAATCCTTCAGGCGTAACTCTTAATTCTGGTTGTTGTCATTAATTTAATTATTAATCAAACTCCAAATTAATAGTATCTTTAACTGGCTATCATTTTTCCCTTCACGGGAACGGTGCCCCACGAGGTGATTTAATGTTAATTAAGTCACATTATTTAACATAATTATTAATTATTAATAATAATTATTAATTATTTCCGATAGCCAATTTAACCCCAACATATTTGGTGCCTCCGTGTGAAGCCTAAGGTGTTGACCCCAACATATTTGGTGTCACCGTGTGAGGTAAATATATGTTGATTCCCAACAATATTCACAACTTGGATTTATCTTTTTTATGAAAACCCTTTTTTATTCTTTAGATCAGCAGACCATTTTACGGACTAAAGGAATATAAATGACTGAGTAATGAATATTTGAATTTTAGGCACGCTGAAAATTTAAGGAATCAGCACTTTTTTATTGGCTCTCTTGTTTACTGCCTTGGTAAATTTCAATGGATTACACTTTGGCACTCACGGTTTCTGTTAATTGAACTGAGTGACTGAATTATGGAGGATCTAAACTATGCTAGATGTGTAGCATGTCCATATTGACAAAAGTTTAACATTACACATTAATATTTTGATGTGCGATTCTTAGCTGTTCAGAACTATGCTAGCTAAGATTTTTTGAAACCAAGACTTTGTTTATTTAAAAATCAGATGACCACTGTCCCACACCCTGCCTTGTTACTATAAGCCTTTCATTCATAACTTAAGGGAGACATAGAGGGCAGAAGAGTGGCACTCAGTAGGACGAAAGTGCAGTTGAAAAATGTTCATCAATGTGTCTTTACAAGCTTCAGAACTGTATTTATCATATGAATTTGGTGATAAAAGTTTCATATTCTGAAAGTCAAACTTTTGTTTCAAATCAAATAAAAGCCCAAAATGACCATAGATTGAGATGTTGTCATGAATGAATTTAACAAATTGCCATTATTGTTATTACTTTGATTCTATTATTATGGTGTACTGCAGTTCTGCATGTGGTTTGTGCAAGTGGTGTTGCCGTACCCCATTCAAATAAACACACAAGAAGTTTGTGCTCTAGAGAAAGGATCAGCACTCAGTGAATCACCTCCAAAGCCCTATGATAAGCTATTATGGCAAGGCTTAACTATACAGACAGTGAGCAGTGATAACTAACATGTCTTTGGGGTCATCGGGTGGGAACCTCCTTTCACCAGTGTTTCGTCTAGTTGGTCCCACGACACCTCCAGGAGGCTGTACAGTGATCTCTGGCGTCCCAGAGACACTCCCCTAACGCCAGGTCTCACTGCTCCCCACACCAACCCAATAACCTCCTTTACCTTACTTACACATGGCTTTCTCAGCCCAAACAGCACTGCCACCTTCAACCAAACCCAGGCTCCGTACATGCGAGCTCCAGGTAGAAGCAGTGCTGATACTACCTTTCCTAGCACATTCACCATACTCTATTTCACACGCTACATAGCATAACTACAATATAAGCTAAAGTTAAAGGAGATAAATAAACTTACAGGATCAGCAAACACACTCACCTTGCAGCATGGTCTCAAACAAAAGGGATTCAAATAGGCCACTCCCACACTTAAATAACCTTCCTCTTCTTGGATTTCCTCCTGAGAGGAAGTGGATCTCTCCACCTGATCTCAAGGAGTTATGTACCCTGCTTAGTAGTTCCCCCTGCTGGCCCCCAACTAACATTATTTCTTCGGTTCCAGATCCATTGGCTACATCTAACTGCTTCATCTGACATTTCCTTCACTGTCTTCCTCAAACTCCTCAAACTCTGTCCCCGCACTCCGAGTTCCCCCAGGAGTGAGACAGCTGATCTTGCTATGAATCCTCTACATCCTACTTCCACTGGACAAATCCTAGTCTTCCATCCTCGCTGCTCAGCTTCTGCTCCTAAGTCTGCATATCTAAGCTTTTTTCTTTCATAGGCTTCTTCCACTGAGTCTTCCCAAGGAACTGTCAGCTCAATGAAATAAACTATCCGTTGATTCACTGACCACAGCACTATGTCAGACCTCTGCTTGGTACAAACTATTTCCTGGGAAACAACAAGCTTTCCCCCTAAATCTATTTGCATTTCCCAATCACAAGCACCTTCTAGGCGGCCACACCCTTGCCTCCTTACTAACTTATCCCTTCTGTATTTCTGTCCCTCACGGACAAACTGAGTTACTAAACTCCTATCCTTAAAGAAGCAACAGACAGCATTTTTGCCTATATATATCATTATGAAAATAATGTGGGTTGCACAGGGTAGTATACACAGTAAAATCAGACTATCAGCGTTTACATAGGTTACTTAATGGCTTTGCAATCTTTGCAATAATCTTCTGCCACCGGGGACGAATTTTCACGGAAAAAATCTGCTTACGGCAGGAAATGCGTCATGTATTGCCAAACTGGTCGGTCAGCCAATGAGGGACCGGAGCTGGTCCTTATGAGGAAATGGCCGGGGCATGAGATAGTTGAGTCAGGAGCACAATGGCAGACAGACAAATTTTGGAGATAAGTGAAAAACGGCCTCCCAAAAGAAAACAAGCTAATCTGTCTGAGGAGGCGAGGATGCACAAAAAGGAGAGTGATAAAAGAAGAGGAAAAACAAGAGTAAACCTCAGTCAGGCGTTCAAGAGATGGAGGGAGCTCCGTGACCGAAG
>NC_065523.1:347228-364620 GCF_006386435.1 Epinephelus moara | reverse complement strand
AAGTGCTTAAACAGAACTAGTGTGGGTTAAGACTTGGAGTAGACGTTAAAGCAACTGAAGTGAGAAAGCAGAAAGCAGGCTAGTAGAATTCACCAGAGCAGTACAGAGACGCTGTCACAGAAACACCGGAAATGACACAACTCGCTTACCGCAATACGTCAGCACGTCAGCACCATAGTCCATCATTGTGGTTGTTTATTAGCAAATATCAACTATTGCTTTCATAAATATTTACTAAAGTGTAATGCAATTCACATACAAATGGAAGTTTTCTCATAGGCTTAGAATGGTTTCTTTATATATACACAGGCAGGGTGCGGTATGTTGGAGGCTGCCTTCTTGCGTCGCCATATTTGAATACAGTGGCCGAAAGGGATATACGTGCTTCGCCTTTCGCGTTTACCTAGAACTTGCCATCACTGGAGACGGTTAAGGTGAAGATCAATCCGGGGCACTTCTGCGTGAACCTGCTTTGTACTTTTATGATTCTGTCGCACTTTAAATGGAGGACCACACATATGTTTTGCCCTGTAGGAGGGAAACCACGCCACCAAATAAAAGAAAAAGATCAGATAAGCGAGGACGGGACAAAACGCGAGTGAATATCAGCGTTGCTTATTCCAGGTGGAAAGAACTCCTGAAGGAGAAGGATTTCACAAGGGATGCGGAGGTTGCTTGCTTTCTGCTAGACAGGTAATTCAATCTGATATTTTAAAATCATTTTGGCTTCATGTTTGCATCTACTTTTCCCTCTCATCTAAGTTCGAGTGACGGCTAACGTTACGTTTACGTGCTAACGTTATCCTAGCCTTGGCTAACAGTATCCCAGAGCTACAGCTAAATGATTAGCCTAGCCTACAGCCTAATCTGTTGATTCCTCTCGCGCTGCTGCGAAGGCTGTCACCCTGTCCTCCTCCTCTTCCCTCTGGGTAGCCGAGACACACCTCTTCGCCTGGCCGTTCCTGTACCGCTTCTACTCCCTTCCTCTCCCTGGTCTTCCTCCTCGCCCTCTTCCTCATCTCCCTGTGTCCTGTGGAAGAACACTCTGGAAACGCATATATTATAATCGTACCAACCTATATTTACCGCACTGTGCCGTGACTATCACATAAAATGTGTTATTTTAGCATTACTGTGCTAATGCTTGTGTTACCAAAACAATTAGAAATGAAACACTCCTAACGTATATCTGACAGATAAACTATATCTCACTGGTAAGCTATAATATATCGTAACATGGTTTAGATTCCTAAATAAATATTCACCTCGTCGCTAGATACTCCTGAAAAACTCGAAAAACTCTGCTGTCTGCGCAAGGCTTTTTGTCCTATGATGCCACCGTCACTTACCCGACAGGAGGGGTGAGTGAGTGAGCGCGAGTGAGCGCTGCAATCTAGAATTTGACCGCTGATGTCACTGTTACTCACCATTTTTACACACTGAGGCTTTAAAACAAAGTCATAGTATGTCATAAAAACATCAAAGTGTGTTCACTTTTCCTCTGTGTTCCTCAATCATATAATGGCTCCCTAAAATGGCTCTCTATCATCAAAACTCATCAAAACTTATCAAAACTTACAGAGTTACTTACTTTTGTTTCAAAATGCCTTTCAGTTTAGCTGTTAAGTTTCTACATTTTTTTCCTGGGAAGAATTCCCCCCAGATCCCTTGGAATTTGGATCACAGAGGGTGTCAACTGAAAATGGTCTCCGCCCAATGTTGAATGGGTGATTATGACCTTGAGCCATAGTAATGAGTTAGAGCGGATTCTACTCTTGTGTGATAGCTTGCAGGTTAACTTGACAGATTAAGCATAGCAAGGCACAGTACTCTGTGGTTTAAAAGATAAAGGTGCAGAGAATTATATTCTGAATAAAAACCTATATAGCATGATCACACAGGGATATTTTTTGTGGGAAATGTTTCTTAAATGGTACATATATAACTTATGTCATAACCTATGTGTGTTCATTTTAATCATAGAAAATATGAAGCAGAGAGGATCAGAAAATTAGGATTATGATTTATGATTAGGAGGAATTATGACTTCCGGTGGCATGGAGTGAACACGCCAAACTGCGTCGCGGCACCCTGTAACTAGAGCTGGGTTGAAAAAAATCGATTTAATCGATTCGAATCGATTTTCCTTTAAATGGCACAAAATCGATTCATTAATTAAAAAAACGATCTTTTACTATAACTATTTTCCTCCGTGGACGTGTTGTACAGCCGGTAGCAGACTGCAGCAGCCTGCAGTACTATCAACCCAGGTAGTCTCGCGAGATCAGCATTTAGCACCTGAGGTCATGGTGAGAGATCTCGTGAGACAGTGAATGAAGACAGAGCAGCAAACAATGGTGGGAGCGCGTCCACTTAAGGCATGGGTCTACAGTGCGAGTATTTTCACTTGCATTTTCCCATAAAAATATAACGCTAATAATGTACGCATGTTTATGCAATGCACATTAGTTTCAAAGAAAAAGATTAAGAAATACCACTAAGCATCAGCACACTGCTAACTGTAGCCTCAGTTTGTACCTCATACAGATCTGGTGGTAAAGTTAACTTAGCGTTAGCAAGCGTGATAAAAGACGGCAGAGAGGCGACGTTGTGCAAATAAACCAACGATTTATTAATTCTCTGTAGCAGTAAACACATGGGCCGATAACAAATGTGTTAACTAACTATGCTAAAGCTTTACAAGCTATTCAGGGCTGCCGACGATAACGTTAACATGACAAACAGCAAGGCTAACGTTACGGCTAACAAGCTAACGTACTGACGCTCCTCAGACACTCACACACACACACACACACACACACACACACACACACACACACACACACACACACATACCGGACAGCCTCTCAGTCCTTAGCCGCTAACGTTAGCTCATGTACAACACATGTACCACACAGATCTTTTACAAAGGGTAATAATGTGCTTCTAGTGACTGTCAAATCGCCAGCGAACGTTGTTTACACTGCGGACACGGAGAGCAGCGTGCCTGCTCTCATGGGACAAAGATCCTCTGAGAATAAGGACGGTTCACTCTGCTCTGCCGCCAGGAACAAACTGGGAGGCAAAGATCCTCTCTGAAGAAGAGGGTTCACTTTGCTGCAGGGTTCACCTACGTATATTGTTTCTCTTCTGATACAGTCAATGTGTGCATCACAACCACTGTAGTGTATTGCACAAAAACTTTATAAGACGGTTACAGGCAGCAAACTTGTGAGTGTCCTTTGTTTACATTTTTTGTAGCCACTTCATTTAAATTGTCTGCCTTGTGATTAGATTTAATTTAAAATATTTATTTTGTATGTGTCAGGTAATGTTAAATAAAAGTACATGATGACTAATGTACTGCTTTGGGGTCAATTCTTAATGTAAACAGTATTTTTTAATAGTAATGCACCAGGTCAGAGGGTTCCTTGTTAAATATACTCAGAAAATATCTTAATATCCAAGCAAATTTTGTATCACAATTGAAATATACTTGACTGAATCGATATTGAACTGAATTGAATTGAATCGAATCGAGTCGTGAATCGGATCGAACTGAGTCCTTGAAAATCGAATCGAATCGATCTGGAAAATCTGAATCGATACCCAGCCCTACCTGTAACTCTCCCATTTTACTAACTATATTGCTGTAGATCGCTATTTTTCCCCATTTTGTGGTTTGTTTGTTTTTGTTTTGTTTTTCTCTTTCTACGGCCTGTAAAGACTGAAGTTTGTTGGTGGGAATAGGAGCGTACACACCTGTTGTAGATCTATATGCCAGGCACACGTCCCCAGACCAAACTGACAATGGACAGTGCGGAGCTCGCAAAGCTTATCAGAGCAATTGTTCGTGAAGAAATCACAGATGGCTTCACTTCAAATCTCAAGCCCATTAAAGACACCTTAGATAAGCTCCAAGAAGAAGTGATATGCTGCCTGAACAAAGTTCAAATGCGTGAAACTGCAGCGAACGACACAGACTCTCCAGGATTTCAGCACTGGAAAAAGAAAATGGGGCTCTCATGTCAGAAGTTACCAAACTGAAAAAGAAAACAGAGGCCCTCGAAAATCATAGTAGGAAGTTCAACCTGCGAATAATTGGACTACCAAATGGAATCGAGGCGGGCAACTGTGGTGGCAAAATTACAGTAAATGAACAGTTTAAGGAAAAGTCTTCACACGTCTGTCTTTCTGAGTTTTATTAAGCATTCATGAATGGACTCATCCTTCTATCTTAATAGTTCCCATAACGAGTGAGTGCCTCGATGTTCTCTCACCCTGCTATCTGTATAATTCCCATAACACAAAAGTCAAAATATATGGCGCTCAGGTGGTTTGACATCCCTAAGACACAACATCTCTTGAGGCTAGCAAGGACACTTGTTGTGGGAACCTCCCTTTAACCCTATTCCCATCAGGCCTCTGTTGTATTTCTCACTGCTGTCACAGTAGGGGTAAACTAAGCAATATACATCATACATCATACATAAGGTCAAATTCCATATCTTCCATCACACTCCACCCTTTTTTTTTTTTTTAGCATTCTCATGCTAAACCATGAGCATGGAAAATTCCCCATTATCTAATAACCTTATGACCTACGAGTACCGCCCGTACCAGCCAAACGCCAGTACCAACAGCCTCCAATAAGGGAGATGAAAGTTCAAGCAGTCACAGGCCATAAGCACAGGCAAGCCAAACATCCCCCTCCCTATGTGGCGAAGGAGAAGGTAAAAGACTTGTCTGTCTGACTACACTATCTAATAAGAGAAAAAACCTCTATATGATGAGGGCAAAAATCCCTTATACTAAACTTTAAACTAAAGCAAGATAAGCATAAATGAAAGAAATGTCATCTTTAATGAGAATACACAATAGTAAAAATTAATAAAGGGAACACTGACTGTCATGCAAAACAAGTAAAAAATGGAATAAAAAATGAAAATGAAAAATTGAGTAAATATGGTGTTTAATAAACTAATGTTAAGTGTAATTAAAAGGTAGTGTAAAGTAAAAATTAATGTGATTTGCAAAACATTTCTAAGCTAAACCAAGTAAATGTGAATCAACTTTAATGAGCAAAACATTGTCAACGAGACAAATGACTGTGAATCAAAAGAAAAAACTCAAACGAGTGACTCCTGTGAATTGTAAGGAGGAATCCACAGATCGATCTGCACGTAGCGCCCTACAGCAGATGACACCATTGATGTAATCATGGATCTCACACAGGGAACAATACAACACATAACAATGCATAGCATCAGCAGAACCATCACGACAGGGGCAAACAGATGCATTAGTGACGCTTTCCATCCACTCAGAGAAAACCAGGACCACAGGTCCATACCTGCTCCGAGCTCAGACCCCTGTATTTATCTGTTTTATATGCACTCACTTGCACTTTGAGATAGGCCAGTGCAATACCTGTAGTTCCCTTGTTTGTAACCCTACAAACAAGGGAAACAGTTGCACTACTTTTGCAACTGTAACACAGTCAGCACACTATGTTGGCAACTTGTCTGTGTTGATTGTATGTATGTATGTATGTATGTATGTATGTGAATATGCACTATACTGCCCAAGACAAATTTCCCTTGCGGGACAATAAAGTTTATCTTATCTTATCTTATCTTAGAGTCACGGCTCTTCTCCAGATGTAACAGATCATTAAGATGAGCAACCACATGTGTCATGTTGTCAGTGATGTCAGGTATGTATGTACAGCTATCAGTACCCACAATGTGACAAACCCCCCCTTGGCTGGCCAGGACTAAATCCATAGCCATCCTGTCCTGCAAAGCCACATTTCTGAGGCCCTGTACTGCTGGTGTGAGTGAGCTAAAACCTCACTCGATGCAGGATCCACTTCCTCAGGCAGGAGGAACCCGCAATGCATAACAGCAAGAGACCACCCACCAAGCTATTAACACCAGGGGCGGTGTGGAAGATGGAAGTAGACCTGGGTAGGCAGCTCCAGTTCCCACAGGAGATATGCAGCATCACCTTAAGACCAAACGTGGTGCTGTGGTCTGCAGCCGTGAAGTCAGCAATACTGATCAAGCTGACAGTGCCATGGGAGGAGGGACTGGAAGCTGCCTACGAGAGAAAGAAGGCGAAGTATGCAGACCTGGTCGCGGAGTGCAGAGAAAGTGGATGGAGTGTGAGGCTGTACCCGGTGGAGTGGGAGCCAGAGGCTTTGTGGGCAGATCAACATCATGCCTGCTCAAGGACCTGGGACTATGTGGAGCCACACTGAGCAGATCCACCAAAGAGCTCTCTGAGGAAGCTGAGAAAGCAAGCCACAGGCTCTGGCTGAAACGAACGACGAGACAAGGCTTGGGGAGTAACATCCAATTAGGTTTTGCTGCAGGGGGTGTCAGGGAGACATCCCTGTTCACTCCCCCACCACCAGGAGATGTTCTGGGATAAGGGGCGAAACGTTAATGAGCGGTGGTCCCCAGCTGAAGACCCTGCAGCAAAACCTTGCGGTATGCGGTCAGGTGTAGGCCTGCCTCAGGGAAGAGGACGCCCCTGCCATGCACAGTCCACCACAGGCACCGTTGGAGGTGCGACAGGGCTAAGGCCCAGCAGAAAGACCACCTCGCTGTAATGAATAATGCATTTCTGGAGACAGTGGCTACTGTGAATAGAGCAGTTGGAGTCCAGGGAAGACTGGAGGACAACCAGGAGAGACTGGTGGCAGCAGGATAGACTGCACCGGGAGAGGTGGGCTAGTAACCCTACCCTCTAGTTTTCCAAGAGGAAGACACCCAAAATCTACTACGAAGAAGAAACAAAGAAAACAACCCAAAGGCCCTCCGAGAGGCGGGATGAAAGAAGGGCCAACAAGGACGGACCACACGGTAACGAACGCAAGGATATCGGCAAAAGAGAAGATTCCAAGAAAGTGTGGGTGTGGCTGGGAAAAAACAACAACTTTGAGGGGACTTCACATCCACATGGGAAAGAAGAAGTGTGGTGGTGGTAGCCTGATGCAACCTTGCACTGCCCCGGTAAGGGCAGGTCAGACAAATGGGATCCAAGGCCGGGTCGACAACCACAGCGCCAACGGACCCAATGTTGCAGAGGTAGAACAGGAGGAAAGGAGGGAGGAGGAAGAAAGGGATGCTGATGAACCCCAAGAAGTGAACCCAGTAGCACCCCCAAGTGACCCAAGAACGGAGTCGAGCCAGAGGGCCAGGAACCTGAAGAACCCACTCCGAAGGAACAAGATCAAGTGGCCAAAGGCCAACAAGGCTGAGGAGTGGAGAAAGTTGGACGAACATCTGAGCGGGCTGCTGCAAAATGCTCTGCGCGGGTCAGTGGTATCCAAGCTAAACCTGTTCGGGGAAATCCTGTATGAAGAATGCAGCAACAGGTATGGCGAGGTGACCATCAGAGAAGCCGCAATAAGATCAAAGGGCAGGAGGGAGAAAGAGATCGATGACCTGGTGGCAAGCAGAAGGCAGCTCCGCAAGAGTTGGAGGAAGGCAGAGGAGACTGAGAAGGAGGGCCTAAAAGTTCTCTGGGACAAGATCAGAAGACGCCTTGCTAACCTCCGGAGGGCAGAACACATCAGAAGACAGAGAAAAAGGAAGGAGAAGGAAAGATCAAGTTTCTTCAGGAATCCATTCCGGCATGCACGCGGGCTCCTTGAGGAGAAGACAAGTGGAACCCTGGATATCTCCAAAGAAGAACTGCAGGAGCACATCCGCACTCAGTACAGTGACCCAGCAAAAAACAACCCCCTAGGCTCGCCAGGGTATGTGCCTAGACCCTCAGAACCATTAGCCCTGTTTGACGTATCACCACCCAAGCTCAGCGAGGTCAGGCAGGTGATCCAGCGTGCAAGATCTGCTTCAGCACCAGGCCCGAACGGAATACCGTACAAGCTGTATAAGAACTGCCCAGGAGTGCTGAAGCTGCTATGGACCCTGATGAGAATCACCTGGACTAAGCAGAGCATACCATCCGAGTGGCAGAGGGCAGTGGCAGTCTCTATTCCCAAATAACAGAACACCAAGACCATTGAGCAGTTCAGGAGCATAGCCCTTCTGAATGTGGAGGGGAAAATCTTCTTCTCTGTGATGGCAAGAAGAATGACCACCTACCTCACGGAGAACAACTACATTGATACCAGCTGCCAGAAAGCTGGGATTCCAGGTTTCCCTGGCTGTGTAGAGCATGCTTCCATGATTTGGGAACAGATCCAGACTGCTAAGAGGGAGAAGAAAGATCTGCACGTCATATGGCTAGACCTAGCCAATGCCTATGGGTCAGTGCCAAACAAGCTCATAGCCTACGCTCTGGAATTCTTCTACATCCCAGACAACATCAGGACCATGATCATGAACTACCTCCAGGACATGCACACGTGCTTTGCACTGAAGAAGGTCACCACTGGCTGGCAACAACTGGAAGTAGGGATCGCAATGGGATGTTCCATTTACCCCATCCTCTTCGTGGCAGCATTTGAGGTCATCCTGATCGGGGCAAAGCAGGTGGTGGGTGGGGTCCGACTGCCTGCAGGCCAGAGGCTCCCGCCCCTAAGGAGCTATATGGACAACATCACCTGCCTGCTACGAACCGCCCCATGCACATCCAGGCTGCTCAAGAGGCTGGATGAGCTGATCACCTGGGCCAGCATGAAGTTCAAGCTGCAGAAGTCAAGGAGCCTCTCATTGCGAAAGGGGGAGAGAAATGACAAAGTCGCCTTCACCATCAGCGGGGAAGACATCCCCCACATCGTGGATCAGCCCATCCGAAGCCTGGGAAGACTTTATACATCTGGTCTCTCAGAGAAGGATATGGGGAAAATCATCCTTCGGCAGCTGTCAGAAGGCCTGTCCAAGATCAACGCAAGCCAACTACCTGGAAAGTACAAGGTGTGGTGTTATCACTTCACCCTGTAACCAAGGGTGTTGTGGCCTCTGAAGCTGTGCGAAGTCACCTCATCAGCCGTAAGCCGGATGGAGGCAAAAGCCAACTCCTTCATCCGCAAATGGCTCGGCCTACCACGGTGCTTCTCAGCTGCTGGCCTGTACGGATGGAACTCACTCCAGCTACCCCTGAAATCCATCACCCTGGGCTACAGGCAAGAGAAGGCCAGGCTGGTGATGGAGTTAAGGGACTCCTCCGACAGGGCAGTGGCTGATGCAAAGGCTAGAGTTGAGACTGGAAGGAAATGGAGGGCCAAGGAGGAGGTGCAGAAGGTGATGGGAAGACTGCAACATCAACAAGTCGTGGGCATGGTCCAGACAGGGCGGGCAGGCCTCGGATGGAGCAACCCACCCATCCTATGGTCCAAAGCATGCAGGAAGGAGAGGAAGGAAGAGAAGATAGGATACTGCTTATGTCAAAAATTTGATGGATAGGGACCTTTGACCTCCACCTCCAAATGACCCCCCCCCCCCCTTTCCGGACATCCGGAGTCCGGATGTGTGACGTTGTTGAGCTGATGCTCCCAATTATTAAATGTTTATTTGTTATTTTGTGTTTATGTGCAAACTTAATGTAATGTTATGTTTAATGATTGATTGTTTCAGTTAATTGAGAACTGATTGATTAACTGACAGGCCAGCTGTCTGATTACATTTGTGGGCGTGTTTAATAAAAGGCCTTGCACCCGCAGCTGAGTTCAGTTGTGTGTTGGTGAAAGGGGAAATGGCAGAGCGTCTCCGATTCACGTTTTTTTTAAATTCTTTCATCCTTGGATTTGGTGCTCGGTGTTTTAACTTCTGGATTCACAATGCTGTGCCGCTGTATAGCCCTACTTTGCCAACAGGTTATGGGCCCAGGGTAATCCAGAGACAGTTTAGCGTGTTTCCACCACGTGTGATGATTAGACGCTGTTAGCACCATGAGTAGAAGAATCGCAGATGCAAGCCGCTGGTCTCGGCTCCTATTTGACGGCGATGAAAAGAATTATGAACTATGGGAGACAAAATTCTTGGGCCACCTTCGTCTGCAGGGCCTAAAAGACATTGTTTTAAATGACCCGACACGGAAGACGCAGAGGAGCTGCTAGTGGATGCAGCCAAGAATGCCGAGGCATATGCAGAACTTATACAGTTTTTGGATGATAAAAGTCTATCGCTGGTAATGCGAGAGGCAGCCGACGTGATAAAAGTCTATCGCTGGTAATGCGAGAGGCAGCCGACGATGGGCGAGGAGCTCTGAAGATTTTGAGAGACTATTACCAAGGTAAAGGAAAGCCACGTATAATCAGCCTTTATACAGAACTGACATCACTTCAAAAGTCTGATAGTGAAAGTGTGACTGAGTATGTGATCCGAAGTCTGATAGTGAAAGTGTGACTGAGTATGTGATCCGCGCTGAGACTGCAATCACAGCGTTGAGAAATGTTGGTGAAACGTTAAGTGACGGACTACTGGTAGCTATAGTTCTGAAGGGGCTGCCTGAGTCCTTCAAACCATTTGCGGTCCATGTCACACAGCGTGATGAGACCATGTCTTTTTTTGTCGAGTTTAAAACAAAACTACGCAGCTACGAGGACACAGAGAAGATGCGGGCTGCAGCAACAGATGACAACGTGATGGAGGCGCGCATGCAGCAGCAGCAGAGAGGGAGACCGGCCAGCAGAGGTGACCGAGGAGCAGAGAGAGCAGCAGCTGACCTGGCGTGCTTCAAATGCGGCCTGAAGGGACACCTGGCCAGAGCCTGCCAGCGCAAGCTGTGGTGCAGTCACTGCAGGAGCACCACACACCGGGACACCACCTGCAGAAGGAAACAGCTCAGAGACCGAGACAACGCACGTTTCGCAAGTTTCGGGGGAGACAGAGGACCAGGACAAAGAGTACGCCTTCCGAGTGAGCGAGGGGGCAACAGGTGTCAACGTGAGGGGCCTGATGGTTGACTGCGGGGCAACCTCGCATATCATCACAGATCTCGCCAAGTTCAAGAGGTTTGATGAGGAGTTCCAGGCCGAGACACACTGCGTGGAGCTGGCTGACGGCACGAGGTGCAAGGGGATGGCAGAGCGCCGCGGCGATGCCGAGGTCTGTCTGATTGACAGCAGGGGCAGACATCTGAACACCACGCTGGGGCAGGCCCTGTACATCCCATCCTATCCACAAGACATTTTTTGGGTGAAAGCAGCCACTGCCAGCGGGGCCACCGTCATCTTCAGGAAAGGGAAGGACGTTTTGATCCACAGAGACGGTACGAAATTCCACATTCATGTACATGACAGACTATATTATTTGCACACAGTAAATAATGATGATGAATGTGATGACCAATGCAGGGGATGTTTTGATATGCAAACATGGCATGAGATTATGGGGCACTGCAACTACGATGACATTCAAAGGTTACAAAGTGTTGTTGATGGCATGAAAATTAAAGGTCCAACAAGTAAACCTCCACATTGTGAAGTGTGCACTCTGGGGAAATTTTTCCAAACCAGAAACAGAGACCCTGATGAGAGAGCTAAAACACCTCTAGAGCTAGTACACACAGATTTGGCAGGACCAATCCACCCAGAGTCCAGAGATGGTCACAGATATGCACTTTCATTCACTGATGACTTTTCCAGTACAGTGTTTGTGTATTTCTTAAAGAACAAAAGTGACACAGTACTAGCTACAGAGAAATTTCTAGCTGACATAGCCCCATATGGCAATGTCAAGTGTTTCAGATCTGATAATGGTACTGAATACACAGGAAAAGGTTACCAGGCTCTACTCATTAAACATGGGATTAGACATGAAACATCAGCACCTTACTCTCCTCACCAGAATGGCACTGCTGAGCGCAATTGGCGCACACTTTTTGATATGGCACGGTGCATGTTGATTGAAAGTAATCTGCCAAAACAACTGTGGACTTATGCAGTCCAGACTGCCGCTGTGGTGAGGAACAGGTGTTTTAATAAACGCACAAAGCAGACACCAATCCAAGCATTGACAGGCAGACGGCCTAACCTGTCTAGAATGCAGAGGTTTGGGTCAGAGTGTTTTGTTTACAAACAAGACAAAAGAAAACTAGATCCAAGGTGTGAAAAGTGTGTTTTCATCGGGTATGACAAAAACAGCCCAGCATACATTGTCTACTTTCCTGACACTAAGAAAGTGCAAAAGCATAGGGTGGTAAAATTTGTGGCTAAAACAGGTGTAGAGCAGCAGACACAGACTAATTTAACACCTGTAGATGACTTTGTACAGTACAAGTCCAGAATACCAGGTCACCATGTCCCACTAGAACATAAGCCTGAAGTGAGCCACCAACCTGAAGTAAGCCACCACCAACCACAGCCAGTAGAGGTCAAGTGTGAGCCTGAGCCTAGATGTTACTCTACTAGAGAGAGGAGGATGCCAGACAGATACACAGATTGCAGAATGTCTAAATATGTGTCTGATGAGGAGACTGATCAAGTCCAGAGTAACATAGATTACTGTTATCGAGTCATGTGTAACATACCTGTTTCATTCACAGAAGCTGTAACCTCAGATAAATCAAGAGAGTGGGTCAGTGCAATGGATGAGGAAATGCGTTCACTTAGAGAGAACAACACATTTACCCTAACCAGCTTACCCAGGGGTAAGAAAGCAGTGGGGGGTAGATGGGTGTATGCCATTAAAAACAATCTTGATGGATCTGAGATATACAAGGCCCGATATGTTGCCAAAGGATACAGTCAGAAGATGGGTGTAGATTATGAGGAGACATTTTCTCCTACAGCTAACTTGACTAGTATCAGAGTGCTGATGCAAAAAGCAGCACAGGAAAATTTTATTTTGCACCAAATGGATGTAAAAACAGCCTACTTAAATGCACCAATAGACTGCGAGATTTACATGGAACAGCCAGAGGGGTACGAGGTGAAATCTCACACAAATGAAAAGTTGGTGTGTAAGCTACAGAGGTCACTGTATGGGCTTAAACAATCGGGCAGGAATTGGAACAAGGTTTTGCATGACTATCTAACCCAAAACAAGTTTGTACAGAACCAGGCTGACCACTGTGTTTACACAAGGGAAACAGAACATGATAAGGTGATCATGATTATTTGGGTTGATGACTTAATCATTGCAGCAAGTGATGAAAATGCATTGAAGGTTGTGAAAGACATGCTTACAGCAAGGTTCAAAATGAAGGACTTGGGCAAACTTGGACATTTTCTTGGCATTGATTTTAACCAGAGTGACAACTGTGTAACAATGTCACAGACAAAGTATGTTGAGTGCAGGATTGTAAGCCTAGATCCACACCGTGTGAACAAAAACTGAACTACACGGATGATGCAGCACTGATGAATGATGTCACAAGATACAGAGAGGCAGTAGGAAGCCTCATCTATTTGACTGTCTGTACCAGACCTGATTTAAGCTTTGTTGTAAGCAAATTGTCACAGTACTTTACTGAACCTACCCAACAGCAATGGGGTACAGTTAAGCATGTACTGAGGTATCTCAAAGGCACACGTAACAAAGGGTTGTGTTACAGGAAAAGTGATGAGAACCTGGGTATACAAGCATACAGTGATGCGGATTGGGCTGCTGATGTCAATGACAGACGAAGTACATCTGGTTATTGTATAAGCCTAACCAAGAGCGGCACTTTAGTGTCATGGAAAACCAAAAAGCAGCCAACCGTAGCACTGTCCACTTGTGAGTCAGAGTATATTGCACTTGCCGCTACCATCCAAGAGTGTCTGTACCTCACACAACTTTTAGAGGGCATAGATAAACATCTATATGCATTACCTAAGGTGTATGAGGACAACCAAGGTACTGTTGCCTTAGCCAAAAATCCTGTCAGTAGACAGAGATGTAAACATGTGGACATCAAGTACCACTTCATACGGTCCACTGTGAACAATGGGAAAATACTCTTAGAGTATTGTCCTACTGATCAGATGGTAGCAGATTTGATGACCAAACCTGCAACAAAATTTAAGTTGATTAAGTTTGCCAAGTTTATGTTTGGAGTTAACTGAAAAAAAAAAACCTGAAAAGAAAAAAAAAAATAAAAATAATAATAATAAAATGTATTTTTGTTTTTGACTTGATGTAATAATGTGAGAGCAAGTGGGGGTGTTGAGCTGATGCTCCCAATTATTAAATGTTTATTTGTTATTTTGTGTTTATGTGCAAACTTAATGTAATGTTATGTTTAATGATTGATTGTTTCAGTTAATTGAGGACTGATTGATTAACTGACAGGCCAGCTGTCTGATTACATTTGTGGGCATGTTTAATAAAAGGCCTTGCACCCGCAGCTGAGTTCAGTTGTGTGTTGGTGAAAGGAGAAATGGCAGAGCGTCTCCGATTCACGTTTTTTAAAATTCTTTCATCCTTGGATTCAGTGCTTGGTGTTTTAACTTCTGGATTCACAATGCTGTGCCGCTGTATAGCCCTACTTTGCCAACAGACGTCATCATAGGGTGTGCTGGATGAGTCAGTGGGTGTTCCCCCGCTGACCCATCCACCCCTCCCTTTGTGGAGACTTCTGTCAAAATGTGATGGCCGGCAGCCTTTTCACTAGGGCTGGGTGATATGGCAAAAAATGTTATCACAATATATTTTTTCATATTGATCGATCTCGATTTTTATCACGATGATCGATCTCGATTTTTATCACGATATGTAGTTTTTGCTGATTCTGCCAGTTCAGGGAGCATCCTGATTGGAGCTTGAAGAAACAAGAGATTCATTGAAACTTAACAATAAAAGTTTAATAACATAAAACACTAACTAATATGCTTTTCTAATATTGAGAACAAAATGTTTTTATAGGGTATATGCAGGAATCCTGAGGTTAATTTCAATACTTTTTAAGACTTTTTTAAGACCTTCCAAAAAAACCTTGAGACCTCATCCCCACTTCAAGCTGTCGTTAGCAGCAACGCATCTTTAACTTACTAAACAGCTGTAGTTTGCAATTAAATCTATGGAGTACAAATATACAACAGAACTCAGATAAGATGAGAAGGAATAAAGCTTGAAAGAATAAATTAAACCAAAGGCAGGTTTATTAAAATACACCTTAGGTCATAACAAGTAACACAGCTCTACAGCTCAACATCAGCTATTCAAGGCCAACTTGCTGAAAACAACAACCTTATTGCTAGCCCCTTGCATGTGGGATTTAGGGCTGACCCAAAAAATTCGAAGCTTCGTTCGATGGCACGGGATTTGATTGTGAAAAAAAAAATCGAATATTCTGCCTTTTTTTCTCCCGTTTTTTGGGGGGACCTTGAACGCAACACTAATCATGCTGTCCGTTTACGGTTGTTTTTTTCCCCTTTAGCCATATGTAAACTCAGAGAACGAGAAGCAGTGTCAAATAAAAGCTTTAACTTATTGAAACATTGTATATAAACTTACCGCTTTGAATGCTTCTCATATGGGGTAATGGCTGCAAAACACGACTGGATAGACTGTTGTTTTGCTAAGCTGCCGCTAGCGACGCTAACAGGAGATGAAGGGGTCTTGCTAGGCTGTGAATGTGGAGTCGGGGCAACTTGAGGCCGCATAGTTAGGACATAGTTAGATTTTCCTCCTTCGTCATGTCTGCAGAGATGCGGCGGAGCAGCATTTTTATCCAGTTTTAAAACGTTTTAAATCACTCTAAACATTATGGCTCTGGCTAATGTCTGCTTTTAACGTTTTATTTTTTTACTGGGTGAAAGTTTTTTAGTCATCGGACATTTGGATCTTAAGTTTTTAAAGAAAGGCCTGGTGAGCCACCATGGCAACACTGGACGCTGCCGACTCACCTGGAAAATTGGAACAAATGCTGACCAAGCATACAAAAAAATCGCTAACCTTCTCGAGGACATTGAGCGGATGTCGAATGAGCTCCAGAGGAAGGATTCCCTGCTGATCACCCTCAGGTCCCATTTCCCGACGCTGACCAACTGGCTGGAGACCTCACGGACCGGTGAGTCCGCTCCGCAGAACACCACCTCCGCGCTCGGGCAAACAGTTCTCTGGGACCCGTCCTCCTCCTGTCAGCGGCCCGCCTGCTCCACTCCAAACAGGGGGACCCCCTGGACCGAAGTGGTCATCCGCGGGCGAAAGAGGGCTCCGAGCGGGGCTCACGGCGGGGCTCCTTCTCCCCCGATACCGCTCTCCAACAAGTACGCGGCTCTGTCCGTGAGCGAGAAGCCGGCGACCCGGGACCCACACCAAGAGACGGCACCTGTTCCTGCGGCCACAGACACCATGCCCCCGCCGACGGACACCACAGCCCTCCCTCCACTCACTGGTAGCTGCCCTCCAGCAGGTGGGTGTCCAACAGAGAGCCGTCCGCCGACGCCGACTCGCTCCTCATCCCAGCGCAAGCGGCTCGTGAGGGACGCGGTGCGCTGGCACTCCTCCCGTTCTCCACGCCTGGCGAGGGAACACACCCGGAGTCCTGGTGTGGGTGGCGGGGTGGCTGAGCTGGCATGTTCCCCTGAAGACCGAGCGGATGCTCCCACAACCCTGGTCATCGTGGACTCTATCGTGAGGCACGTCCGCATGAGGGAGGCGTTAACCTTGTCGTTCCCCGGAGCTACCGTTACTGACGTAACCGGGAAAATACCGGACATCCTGAGCTCCCATCCGCAGGCGAAAAGGATTATTATCCACGCAGGTACGAACGACATTGCCAGGCAACAGTCCGAACTTTTAAAGCAGGATTTTAGACACCTTTTTAACTCCATCTCACAGTCCCAGGTGACTGTTTTTATCTCCGGCCCCACCCCCACCTGCGGCAGAGGGATTGGCAGCTTCAGCCGTCTGCTTAGCCTCAACACCTGGCTCTCCTCTGCCTGCAACTCCCACCACGTCGGCTTCATCAACAACTTTGATGTTTTCTGGGAGAGACGACACCTCTTTGGGCCAGACGGGCTCCATCTTAACAGGGCAGGTGCCCGCATGCTCTCAGCCAACCTGGCATATGGTGTTCAGCATGCAATTTTCCCCAAACCCGCACCAGCTACTCTGTCCGACACCGATTGATGTCCCCCAGGTCCATGCTCCTATCCACTCAGTTCCACCTCTGACCACCATACACACAGTACCGGACTTGGACCTCATATTCACACCAACATCTCATCCATTCCGGTAAGCATTACACTACATCAACACATCAGACACCGCCATACTCACTCCGTGAACCTTCATAACCTTCGACCACTCACAAAACACCCACAACCCACCTCCATGATCAACAAGCCTCCTGTCACCATCAATGTGGCACTTTTTAATGTTCGCTCTCTTTTAAATAGAACTTTTTTAATGAATGACGTGATTTTAGATAATAAGTTAGACTGTCTTCTTTTAACTGAGACATGGCTTGGCACTGACGCACCTGTTGTACTCACCGAGGCCTGCCCACCAAATTTTAATTTTTTGTTTTCTACTAGAGAGGGTAG
>NC_065523.1:337486-344658 GCF_006386435.1 Epinephelus moara | reverse complement strand
TGTGTGTGTGTGTGTGTATGTGTATGTGTGTGTGTGTCTAGTATGAAGGGTGGGAGGGAGGGGCTTTCTTTGTAATTGTTTTTCTTTCTTTAATTGTGTTAATTGCTTTTAATTCTGTAAAGCACTTTGTGTTGCATGTCCGTGCAGGAAAAGCGCTCTACAAATAAAGTTGATTGATTGATTGATTGACTCTCTGTGTGGTCACTGGCATGGTGCCGTCTCAGGTGATTGAAAAGGTTTGTGGTGTTTCCCGACCTGGTTGGAACCACCGGCATATTTTGCAGACCGGCTTCNGGGAGGGAGGGGCTTTCTTTGTAATTGTTTTTCTTTCTTTAATTGTGTTAATTGCTTTTAATTCTGTAAAGCACTTTGTGTTGCATGTCCGTGCAGGAAAAGCGCTCTACAAATAAAGTTGATTGATTGATTGATTGACTCTCTGTGTGGTCACTGGCATGGTGCCGTCTCAGGTGATTGAAAAGGTTTGTGGTGTTTCCCGACCTGGTTGGAACCACCGGCATATTTTGCAGACCGGCTTCATCTGCTCCTAGTCACTTTTGAGGTAACATTATCCAAACCACTTCCACACAACTGACGTCGCGTTATGTCTTTTTTTTTCAACAATATCTTCAGTTCCGGATGATATAGTGATGTCGCTTTCACGTTCTGCATTATTTTTGCCATCATCGACTTCAGTTTCACTCATTTTTTTCTCCTTTTTCCAACTTCTCTCTCTGTTTACCTCCCGTCACAACTGTAGCCACGCTTACAATGAGAAGTGGGCGTATCCTGCCTGCATGGCATACAGTAGCCGGCAGACTCTGATATGCTGTTGTTGCGCTTACTTTTGCCATATGATATCGATTCAAAACGTCCCATGCTGATAATTGAGATTGATCAAAATTTTATCGCGATCCCGAATTGAGATCGTATGATCGCCCAGCCCTACTTTTCACCTATTTTATCTCCCCCACTGACCCATCCACCCCTCCCTTTTTGGAGACTTCTGTCAAAATGTGATGGCCAGCAGCCTTTTCACCTATTTTAGCTCCCCACCACTCACCTAAGATCCGTCAACGTCTGTTCTTAGATATCACCCATCTGTGAGCGCCGTGGACCTACAGCAAGCATGTTGATTAACTAAACAGGGAGGTTAAAAAAAGTGTACAATAATGATGTCTGATGTTCAGGCATTCACATCACTCCTTCCTCAGGGGTGAACGCAAGGTCTCGCCCATCTGTGACCACCGTGGATCTACAGCAAGCATGTTGATGAACTAAACAGGGAGGTTAAAAAAAGTGTACAATAACGATGTCTGATGTTCAGGCATTCACACCACTTATTCCTCAGGGGTGAACGCCGGTGTGAATGTTGTGGGAGTCAGGATGTTGGGAGGGGGAAAAGGAGACATATCAGACATGATTCACAATACCACAATATGGTGATGTAGAAAGGAGGTTAAATTGGAAACATCAAAGTCTCTTTGTCTCACACACACACACACACACACACACACACACACACACACACACACACACACACACAGCAATTAAATAAATATTCAGTTTATTTAGGTTTCTTTACAGAAATCTAAACAAAAAAACAATTTTGTGACATGAAAAAGTTTCAACATGTTAATTATATTAGTTACAGAGGGTGAAAAGATGAGTTCTAACGAAAAGTACAAAGTGTGAAAAGTACAAACAATTCTCACCCAACAACCCAAAGCGTGAACCTAAAGTCCTCCTGACCTCCCACACACAAAAACCATTTTCTTGTCATTTAAGTTTCACTACACTACGACCGGTATTTAATTATTATTATTATTTTGTATTTACAGGCATCATCGATCTAACGGACGAAGATTATTTCATGAGCCCAGAGTATAACAACCTTTCCGACTGTAAGTCTTGTTGTTGTTGTTATGTTACGCATTGTTAACGCACATCTCATACACATTTACACATCTAATACACAATATATTCTGTCGGGTTTTTTTTCTTTTTTTTACAGTCATGGCCGATAATCTGGAAGAATTGGGTGAAATCATTCGTCAAGCAGAGGCCGGAGAAACTAAGCACTCTGCTCCGGCGCTGATTCCCTCACCAGCCGGCGTGGGTAAAAGAGTTGACCCGGTGCCATCAGCGCCTAAGACCGCCAAGCTCCTGACACAGCCGCCACAGTCCGAGAGAAGAATCTCTGAAGCCTCAACCGGGACTCGTCAGCTCCCGCAGCCAGTCCCCCGGACCGCCGCCACCGCAACTCTGATAGAGGTAGACCCCGGTCGGAAGCATCCGAACAAGGTTACGCGTTGTCCTGCACCACCGCCACAGTCTTCCGGGGTCGGGAGGAGGAAGAGGCCTCGTACAGCTGGTAGCAGCAGCAGCAGCGGCAGCAGCGACGGTCGACCGAGTGTTTCTCACAACACTGGTAAAACTGGTGAGTCAAAACCTTTTATTTATTTTTTTCAAAAAATAAAACGCAGGATCTGTGTCGGCTTCACGCTGCAATGCTACAAACAGGAAGTTAGACCGTTATTGATATAGGTCCGACATGAAAAACGCGTTGGTTCATAAACGTTCCCCCCTAACCAACAAACGTATATTTCATATTTATTACTTGTTTTTATTTAATTTAGAATACAATATGAATAAAATAATGAATAATAAATAATCTTCTCTCTCTCTCTCAATTCAAATTCAAATTAGCTTTATTGGCATGAATGGTATCAACCGTTGTTGCCGAAAGCAGAACCTACATACAGACATACAATTCAATTACAATACAATTAACACAATACATTAAATATTTTACATTAAATACATTTCATATTAAATAGGCAGATACAAGTACATTAAGTACATTTTACATTAAATAGGCAGAGTGTTATAAGGAGACTGTGCTGTTGCGTGTCTCTCTCTCTCAGGCTGTGACACGCGCTGCTTCTATGGTATTGACACTGTTTTCTGCAAGTAGATGTTGCATTTTCTCCCGATCAGAGAGGGTATTAAAATCTTGGAGGTTATGTTTCATTTTTGAAAAAGAACTTGGTTCCAAGTTCTTCATACGGGTTACATTTTTAACAGGAAATGTCTCTCTCTCTCTCTCTCTCTCTCTCTCTTTTTTTTTTTTTAAACAAAAAGACCCAGAAAATGTTTGCATAGTTACAACTGTGCGACCTGTCTGAGGGTTAAAGAAGAATTACATCTTCTCGTCACGAATGTGCAAAGGGACTTGAGCGAAATCTTCTTTGTGCTAGGTCTTGGTGTTTGAGTGTAAGTTTGGGTTGTTGTGTTGTTTTTTTATTTTGTTTTCTGTAACCATGGATGAAAGCAACCGCTGTCCCTCAAAACTTGATGTGATGATACATGAATTAAACACGAATGTATTAAATGAAGCTCAGGAACCCACTCAGTCTTTATGTGCAGAACAAGAAGATATAGAAATCCCTGACCCACTCACAGACATCAATATGGCTATCGCAGATCTTAATCATTCTCAAAGCATTTTAAACACCATAAATCAATGTCAACACTTGTTAAATCAAATACCCACGCCCCCCTCAAAACAGCGTACCCACACAGTCCAACTCTTTAATCGGAGAACAAAGCCCCGTCAGTTCTTTTATCCCAGACCCGTTCTCAAATATTGAATTTGCTATCGCCAAACTTAATCGTACGCAAGCTGTTTTAAACACGATAAGCCAATGTCAAGATTTGCTAAATCAAATACCCGCCAAGCCCTCGACCTCAAACGACACGCATTTGCAAACCGAGACCCGACTTAATGATCAAAGTGCCCAAAATCAAACGGGCGTCTTTAACGCCATAGACCACGCTGTAAATCATTTAGAAAATGTCTGACGTACGACGTACGACTTTCAAAATCAACAGCGAGGGGGTAATGTAGCAGACGCTCGTTCGGAAAATTTAGAACGTCAAAATACGACGCAGCGAGAAAACTCGCCTCAAAATTCCCCCTCGTTGAGGGTGGTGACGCGACCTAGATTTAACAACGTCGAATCTAGCCATCCGCTCAACATCAACATTACCGAGATACATCGAGGTACGGCTGATTTTGGTGAATTTTAAGTAGTCAAGATTTTTACACAATACAGACACCACAGGAACATGAGTGTCATGATGTTGACGCAAAATGTTTTTCATCGGGGAAACATCAGTCGGACCATCAGCTTAAACATTAATTACCTGGTCTTGTTTAAAAACCCCAGAGATAGGTTACAGATAAATATATTGGCTCAGCAAATTTTTCCTTTGCAAAAAACTTTTTTTCAGAAAGCTTTGAAGATGCCACCAGAGACGCTCACGGTTATTTAATCATAGATCTCACCCCAAATTGCCCAGAACAATACAGACTGAGATCGGGGTTGTTACAAGAGCAGTGGCCCGTCGTCTATCTACCTAAATCGCGGTCTTCCTGAATCATCGTCGTCGTCGTCATGTCTGCGCGTTTAAAAAGGAATGCTCCTTTACTGCGTGCTTTGTGTCACGCCACGCCTCAGAGGCGTAAAGATATTCTTAACCACGGCTCTTCCGACTTTCTTCAGTCTTTGTGCGAACTCTCTTTAAATGTTTTAAAAGGAAACATTCCCCTGACCAGAGCTCAATATCAAAAACTCAAAAGACAAAAGAAAATTATCAAATTGCTGGCAAATAAAAAAGCCAGCCTAAAATCCAAGCGCCGAGCTCTGATGACCCAGTCCGGAGGGTTTGCCTCTGCTTTCTGCGGTTGTGCCCATCTTTGGACAGCTTCTAGGAGGGCTAATTAATAGGCACTAATCAAAAAAAAAAAAAAAGTCTCAAAAGATGTTTCTGGTCACGCCTCAACAGCTGAGCCGTATGAGTCAGACTTTGGGCAACAACAATAACGACAACAACAACGATGGTGAATCTCACGCCATGAGACGTACGGCTGAAAATGATTTAGACGCAAAAATGAGGAATATATTAAACGAACGGGGGCTTAATCCTTATGAAAAAATTAAAAAATATTAATATAAAGATACCTCACTGATAAAACAAGGGGAGGAGGAACGACGACTTCACCTAAAGACGGCGAGCGGCCTATCTCCTGACTCTGACAAGTCGGGAGAAAAACAACGACGAGATGAAAATGAAGAAGAAAAGGATGAGAAAGAGGGAGGACTGGATGAGACGGCGCGCGAGGTGCTGCAAAATCCTCCTCAGCGCGATCGCAAATATGCCAAGTATATTATGAAGAAATCAGTCAAAAGCCAGGACGGGTGGACTCCCAAGGGCGAATTTATTCACAAGGGAAAGATTGTGAGAGGTTCACATATGATTGACTTGTTTAAAAACCTATCAGTCTCTTCTAAAAAGAAATCTCTAACGCCTAAGGGATGGACAGGTTTTTTGAATACTCTGACGGAGCTCAACATACCGATAACCCCGGTGACCAGTCCTCGCGCTCGCGCTCAATATTGTCGACTCAAAACCACCGGAGGGTGGCGTGAAGGAGAGGAGGGTGAAGAAGAAGAAGAGGAAGAAGGAGAAGAGGGGGCTGCAGCGCCGGTCGAGAGGGAGAAAGGAAAGCTGAAAAAACAAGATTTAATTCCGTTTGCGGAGGAGGAGGAATGGGTGACACCGGTAAAAAGGAGTGAAAGAAAAAAGTGGAAAACGGCCGCTCGTTGGATTAATTATACGGCGTGATAATTACTTTAATAAAAGAGTTGTACAACAACAACAACATTGACGTTTGTCTTGTCTTTTTTATTTCTTAAACAAGTTGTAACAATCTTTGAACATGTCTAGAGAACAGGCAGTGTGGTAAAAAGAATCTGCTCGTTGAATCCTCGTACAACGTTGATATTTTTTCCACAAACTTTGATACCATTTCATCATTTTTTACGACATCATCGTCGTGATACAGAGATAGCACGCTCTCAAAAGGTAGCCCGCAGGCCCTATGACATAAATAATAAACACAATGCTGTCCACAGGCGGTCGACGCGACATCTAGAAGTTGTCTTTTCTGGTACAGTCATTTTTTCTTAGAACGGCTTTTTAAAAATTGTAACACGGTTTTCGGGTAATAGACAAAGTCGGGCGGTAGTCCGAATGAGTCAAAAAAAGTGGCGCTCCCGTCTTCGTCCAGAGTGAGCGCTAGCCAGTGTTCTTCGGGCTTATGACTAGGGTGAGTGTTGACGATCATGTAGGCGGGACGTCTGAATGAGCGCATCAGCGCTGGTAACTGGTCCGAAGCCCACACGCCGCAAAACGCATCTCCCAGTAAATGACGCATGACACCTTCCAATTGGTGGTTATTCATATTCTTTCTTTCTTTTCTCAATAATAATCCACCAGCACTTGACGTTTGGAGTTGATCTCCAAAATACTCTCATAACATGTACACGATCAGAGTGGCTGTATGCGGCAGGGGAACTCTGAATCTCATTTCCAACCTTAAACACCCATTGGAGACCGGGGACAAGGCGTCTGCGTCTTCGGCCACGTTGAGATTAAACACAAACTTTCCCGTGGCCGTAAACATGTTGTAAAACTCTCTGACGGACTGGCCGTTGTCAAATTGAGGTTGGAAAGCTTTGGCCGGCACCTGTCTGCCGTCCTGACAAAGGGCCAAGTATTCCACATTGTTGTGCGCAAAGTCGAAGGATGACATGTCGCTTTTTCCCATAAAGGCTTCGTGGTTCACCATAGCCAACGCTATATATTTCGGCATCGTGCCCAAAAAGAGGTTTTCTTGATTACATACTCAAGTATTTTCCGGGATGGAGTACATTTTCACGTTGACGCGGGACAAAAGATAGAGCGCGTTACCCCTCAACAAGGCCGCCGCGTGACCCAGACGCACCGCGGGGGAAACGGACATTTTCTTGACAAACAAAGAAGCGCCCAATATTTTTAATTTAAAGTTAGCGTTAGCGGCATGCATGAGGCAGAAGGCGTCGCTAGCGCGGGTCAGTTTAATTCTCAGATCCACAGAGTTCAAGAGAAGCCTCTCGCAGAAAAGTATGTCGGCGTGGAGCGGACCCAACAGGTGAAGCTCGCGAGAATTATCAATCAATCAATCAATCAATCAATTTTATTTATAAAGCCCAATATCACAAATCACAATTTGCCTCACAGGGCTTTACAACATACGACATCCCTCTGTCCTTATGACCCTCGCAGCG
>NC_065523.1:323025-337085 GCF_006386435.1 Epinephelus moara | reverse complement strand
TGGTACAGGGCAAGCCTGGAGCCAGCCCAACTATAAGCTTTATCAAAGAGGAAAGTCTTAAGTCTAGTCTTAAATGTGGAGACGGTGTCTGCCTCCCGGACCGTAACAATTAGCGGTGAACCGAGCTCTCTGCACTAGACCTTTGTTCGGTCCATTATTTGTCACCACAGAATCCATAGAGCTGGCCGTGTGTTTGTAAAATAACCCGGCGGTAAACTGACTTTTTAGCGAATCTTCTGAAAAGTTGAGGAGGGTTTCGATCATGGCTCTGTACGGGTGAGTGGCGCTGGATTGCGATATCAATCTATCGCCAAGAATAACGTCGCACTGACTGAAAATGGTATTCAGAGGATAATTCATGAGGCCTACAGGCGCGTCATTATCCAGGTTCGTACTGTCCGGTTTGGTAATTTTCAGTCACAGGTGTAGCAAGGTGTCGTTCAAATCCAAATATTTTTCGCCGTCTCCGGGAATGAAAAACTCTATAGGCCCCAAGTCAGTAATGGCCGATAAAGGCAGAAGCTCTGTGTAGAGCTTTTCGTCGATAGACAGCTGCATCATGGGGGCTGAAAATAAATCCAGCTCCACCATGCTGCACTCGGCCGATTTGTGATGTAAAAGAGCCATGTTTTGTTTTTGTTTTTGTTTTTTTGTTATTGTTTTTTTGTTTGTTTTTTCCTAAAAGATATCGCCGGACCTTATCGCCGCTGCTGCTGCTGTGGGGCTCCGGGTAGACTTGTTTCCCTTACCGCCTCTTGTACTGACTGACTTGCCCTTGGCGGAGCGTCGATGCTTTTTAGATCCTCCCCCGGAGGTCTCTTTGTCGCTCTTCTAGCCAAAACCATAATACCCCCGGATCCTTCTTGAGACGTCTGATCAGAGTTTCGACCCACTATTTTACCTACGGCGTGGCTCATGACCTCCGAGGCTATGTTTTTAGCGGCCGCCTTGAGATGAGGCTTAGCGATGGCAAACGATAGGGGACACGAAACAGAATAATCTTGAAAATATAGACCCTATCCCTATAGACCCTATCCCTCGCCCATACATGACGGGGGAGCCGTAAAAACCGGGGAGGGCTCCGCCCGCTTGGTTTTCATAGTAGCTCACAAAACGACGAGGATCGTGGTAAGGGGTCATTGTTTCAGCGAGGTATTTGCGGGTCTGAAATGGAGTTTGACGATAGTTTTGCCAAAGGTAAAGTTTAACGGCTTATTTTGATCGGTCTTAATCTCAACGTGGATTCTTTCAATGTGTTTCTTGATGACCGGTAGATACGAGACGGGATTAAAACACTGCGTGATGACGTCGTCGTACGCCCCTTGTATAGGGACGGTCCTCAAGAGCGGAGCGTAGGCGTCGCCTACGAGCTGATGACTTACCACGTCGCTGTAGCAGTAAAGGTGGTGACCACCCGCCTGAAATTAAAATCTTTTTTGGATGTTGTTAAACGCTAAAAAAAAGTCGCTGTCGACGACTCTAAGATGTGTGTTTAGCTCGGCCTTGAGCTGTTCAAAGTTGGCGTAATATCCCCCTCTGAACCTTCGGCGGTTGACTGCGGTCTCCCCGTCGGTGTCGCAGGTTTCTTTCTCCACTCAAAGTAGGCCGCGTCTTGAGGAATGTTATGCCACGTGTGCGGGTACGAAATCTCCGTCAAGGGCACTTGCCACGGGCCCTCCAATTCAATATGTTGCGCCAAGTCGACGTGGAAACTGGAGCCGGTATTATTTTTAAATACGTCCACGCTGGCGTTGGAGGGCAGGGTAATGTAAAACCCCTCGCCGCCGGAGATCTGAGTCATGACGAAATTAATACGAATCTGACGTATGAAGCGTTCTTATAGATTTTTCAGCTCGCCGGCCTTGACCCAGCTGTTAAATTTCTCGGGCCAGTTTTTCCAGCGTACCAACGCTTGTTTTTCTCCGCCGACGATGCGTCGGTCCAAAATTTCTTCCATCGCATAGCTCTTGTCTCGCGGTATCTCGCGGTAAAACGTACCCCGGATAGGTTCTCCGTCATAATCTTTCAGTTTGTACACGGGTGGTAGTCGGGGTACGCACTCGGCCACTGTAAACACCTCATCGGTATAACTCTGCTCATATTTCTTATCAAACATGCCTCTCACTTTAGATATTCTCACGAGATCTCCCTGTTTAAAATTCATCTTTAACTTTTCTCAGAAGCTCAGGGGGATCGAGCCGTACAGGTTTTGAAAAACTCGCAGGGTGTTCTCGGACGTCACTTGCATAGGCGTCATTTTTATACTTGTGTGATAGCCGTTATTATAGCTTTTAACCAAGTCCTGCAGGACGTCTACGTACCTGCGGGTGTTTTCGGTGGTAAAATATCTCCACATTCTAGTTTTCACTGTACGGTTAAATCTCTCAGTCACCGAGGCCTTCAGATCACTGGCCGTGGCGAAATCTTTAATACCGCGTTTATCCATCAACGCCTTAAAAGTCCTGTTAAAGAATTCTTTACCCGTGTCTGTTTGTAACTTTTCAGGGGTCTGACTGTCGTCTAAAACAGAGTCAAACGCACCGGTGACTTAGGACGCCGTTTTGTTCTTTAACGCTCACACGTACGTTTTCTTTGAAAACACACTGATGACCGTCAACAGATATTTAAAACCATCGTTGTGCTTGGTCAAGGCTTGCATGTCACAGAGGTCTGCTTGAAATTGGTTCAGAGGTCGCGGTACAAAAACCCTATTTCTGGGAAAATGTATTCTGGCGGGTTTATGCAGAGTGCATGTGTCTTGCTCGGCTAAAAATTCTCTGACTCGGTCAGGGTTTCCTCTTTTCCCCGTCTCATCTTGTACAGCCCTGCGGAGTTGTTCGACTCCTCCTAAACTACCCGGGTGAGACGGGTCGTAATAAACCTTTTTCATGACACGTTTCTCTGACATGTTGAATCAATAATGAACACAACCGCTCGCTTACCAAAACATTTATTTTAGAACAAACAATCACAAGATATATGAGGTATACATGTTGAAAACATTACAAGATATACGAGGTATACATGTTGAAAACATTACAAGATATACGAGGTATACATGATTCAAACAATCAAAAGATACATGATTCAAACAATCGCAAGATATATGAGGTATACACAGTTAAAAAACAACAACAACATAGCATTAGGCTAAAGCAGACGAGAGCAAATTCATGGCAGAGGTCCCGTGGATAATGTGAATATAATAATGCAACCTTCTCAATTCTGTCAAGGTGTCCACAGGTACGTTATTGCCTTGTACAAGACAACTCACTGCGTCTACAAACAAAGCATACAGAGGCTTTGTTTGTTTGAGGCATTCATCTCTTTCATGATTTTGTAGAATGCATCGGCCACCGAACCGTCTTTTACAAGTTGCAATGTGCACCGTACTAACACATGCCAGGGTGTATGTACAGATTGGGACCAACATGCATTCCAATCGAGTTACTTTAACGTCTCTGTTCAAACCCGCATGATTCACAGTCATTTTGTTTTTAATAACCTCATCCAAAACACAGATTAAATGACAAATGACAACGTGTTCCTCTACACGCGTTACAAGTTTACTCCAGTAGTGACCCATTTTCACTCATTAAGCCAAAACTCCAGAGCTCGGTCTACGATTTCAATCTTTTCCTCGTCCCCTTCAGTCATCGTGTTGTAAATCTTGGCGATTGAGTGGTCGATGCGTCTTATCGTTTAAAGTCATGCAGCAGGAAATCACAAGCTACTTGGACACGCAGAGACGGCAAGCGTGAAGAGCTCATTGGATGGCTGGGATAAAACGATCCGCCCAAAGTCTTTGCATCAGCTGGTGGCGGTGTACCTCGTAAAAATAGTCCGACGTCTCTTCCAGACATTTGTGCTGACACAGAGGAGGAGGAGCGGGGTCTGTCGGTGAAGATGGAGGAGTAGGAGGAAAGCCCTGGGACGGTTGCAGCGGCGGAGAAGGAGGCCCAAAAGCCTGAGCGAGAAGAGGAGGCGCGGGGTCTGTCGGTGAAGATGGAGGAGCAGGAGGAAAGCCCTGGGACGGTTGCAGCGGCAGAGAAGGAGACCAAAAAGCCTGAGCCAGAGGAGGTGGAGAGGCTGAATGCATCAGCGACGGCGGTGCAGAAGAAGGCCTGATAAGGTCGGCCTCTGGCGATGAAGGAGCTAATGAAGGCGGTGGTGATGGTGGTGGGAGAGACATGTTTTTCAGAGTCCGTCGGTCGTTTTTAAACTACGTCCGCCCGCCGTAGCTTTTTAAACGTATTGGTAAGGAGAGAGGGAGGGTGGGAGGGTGGGTGGGGTTTTTGAAAAGGAGGAGGAGTCTTCTAAAACAGTGCTTTTTTCACAAGCATAATGTCTCTAGAGCTCCGACTGCTGGCAAAGAGTTCCTTAATATTTTCCGCATTTTCCTCCATCATTTTCAACCAGTCTGTGAGAGGAATGCGCAATGACGTCTGGAATACGCCGCATTCAGAATTGAAATACTCCAAGACAAATTCGTCCGGGTGTTTGTCCTTCAGCGACACCTGACGGCTGGCTTGATAGAACCATCTGCCTGAAGCCGAGCTTTTCGTCTCCCACACGGTACAGGCCACAATTTTCTTCTTCTTTGTACCCAGCAGAATTTCTTTCAGGCCGTGCGAGGAATGTGGTTCTTTCATGTCTCTTGTGTCGGGCAGAAGGGGCGCTCTAAGATCGCTTAATTCCACCATGTTTAACACACTCCAGTCTATTGAGGTGAGTGTTGCTTGGGTAACAAGAGATCCAAAAGTCTCCCCTTTCTCCAACGGATAAAAACACACTTCGTTCGCGTTATAGTTGAACTAGTAGCCCCACGCACCTCCAGCATCTAAACTCCATTCCTGCGTAAGAGCGGAGGCCGGAGGCATCTGCAAACGACTGACATGCCTGACACGCTTCTGGGGTGCTGGCCAAGATTCACGAAAACTCGTCACAGCGGTGCCGCAGATGACGTTTCTCTCATCATCAAACATAATTTTCCCTCCTCTTCCCAGCGTTTCTTTTTCGTTCGCTGCAGCATCCATCCATCAAATTTTTGACATAAGCAGTTTTATATCTTCTCTGAAGGACCTTGTTGCAGAGGTCACCAGGATCGAGCAGGAGGAGCTCAGAGTGAGGTCTGTGGCACAGGGGCAGCAGGGGCGGGGGACAACTTGGGAGGGTGTTGCGAGCCGAGCAATCAGCTGGGCAGAGTTCTGGAAACTGCCACAGGCTCGGCTAAGTTTCCTCATTAGGGCAACATACGACACCCTCCCGAGCCCTCAAAACCTCCACCAATGGCTTGGAACAGAGCAATCCTGTGACCTCTGCGGGACCATCAATGCCTCACTCCAGCATGTTCTGTCGGGCTGCAAAACAGCACTGACACAGGGTCGGCTCAGATGGCGGCATGACCAAGTGTTCAGAAAGCTGGCAGAGGTGCTGGAGAAAAGTCGGCAGGAGGCAAACAACCAGAGTCCATCAGAAAGCCGATGCAGGATCCACTTCCTCAGGTAGGGGGAACCCGCAATGCATACCAGCAAGAGACCACCCGTCAAGCTATTAACACCAGGGGCGGTGTGGAAGATGGAAGTAGACCTGGGTAGGCAGCTCCAGTTCCCACAGGAGATATGCAGCACCACCTTAAGACCAGATGTGGTGTTGTGGTCTGCAGCCGTGAAGTCAGCAATACTGATTGAGCTGACAGTGCCATGGGAGGAGGGACTGGAAGCTGCCTACGAGAGAAAGAAGGCGAAGTATGCAGACCTGGTCGCGGGTGCAGAGAAAGTGGATGGAGTGTGAGGCTGTACCCGGTGGAGGTGGGAGCCAGAGGCTTTGTGGGCAGATCAACATCACGCCTGCTCAAGGACCTGGGACTACGTGGAGCCACACTGAGCAGATCCACCAAAGAGCTCTCTGAGGAAGCTGAGAAAGCAAGCCACTGGCTCTGGCTGAAACGAACGACGAGACAAGGCCTGGGGAGTAACATCCAACTAGGTTTTGCTGCAGGGGGTGTCAGGGAGACGTCCCTGTTCACTGCCCCGCCACCAGGAGATGTTCTGGGATAAGGGGCGAAACGTCAATGAGCGGTGGTCCCCAGCTTAAGACCCTGCAGCAAAACCTTGCAGTATGCGGTCAGGTGTAGGCCTGCCTCAGGGAAGAGGACGCCCCTGCCATGCACAGTCCACCACAGGCACCGTTGGAGGTGCGACAGGCCTAAGGCCCAGCAGAAAGACCACCTCGCTGTAATGAATAATGTAGCCACGTTGCCTGTGAGATTTTCCAAGTCCACAGCCACAGCATCAATCTTGTGTGTATTGTTTACTGTTCCCCACCATGGCAGGAAACCCCCAAGACCCTTCTCCACAGGGGGCACCCTTACCACAGCTCGTCTTGCTTTGTGAGGTGGGTAGTAGTGATCATAGTCTGTGTGAAAATGAGTCAAATCAGGAACAATAGTCACAGCAGGCAGTAACTTAGCCAAGTAGCACCCACCACACCATCCAGGCTGAAGTGCCTGGTAAACATGTCTGCCACACACCCAGACGTGTTGTCTGAGTGATCCATACCCATCACTGGATGGCATACAGACAGCGGGGTTGTCGATTCCTGGTCGGTTAAGTCTAACAGTGTTCGTGAGATTTAAAGTTGCAACGTGTGGTGTTGCACCTTTGCAGTTGTCCATGTTGTGATCCCACATTACCCCACACGTGGCCACAACTGTCTGTGCACAGGCAGATGTGCCCAGAAAGTGATCCGCCGGCGCTGCACAGTCTCAAGAGAAGCAAACAGCTCCTCTCTGGCTCGTGGGGTTGTGCTCATGACAGGTTGGTATATCCCTTGCTGTGACACCTTTGTCACATTCCAGAACCTCACGGTTGTTCCCTCATAGTTTACTGCACTGACATTAAGCTTCAGCAATGCGTCAGTGAGGTTGGACACAGTCCTGTTGGGTGAGTGAACCCCCTGGGTGAAAACAATCATCGCCCCCAGGGTCTCTGAAACATTCAGGGGATGAGGTTTCAGTGGCATAGAATTACCTAGTTCGTGTGGGAGTTCTGTGCAGACATAACAGCTCTTGTTTGTCAGCATTCTCGCAGTTGTCAGCATAGCTTTGTACCATACGTTGTTCTCCAGCTTAGATGTCATGTTGCCAACTGGCACAGCAGATCTCGGCAGGCAGTGAGGTGAGTGATGTGCCAGAGTGTCGTTGACATCCGGCTCAGTGACGTCGTGACTGTAGATCTCGTCCAGCAGCAGTAGTATCAGCCCCACCCCGATGGAGATGACAAGCAGGAGGCCCACTGCCCCCCTTAGACCGCACCCCAGGCATCTAAAGGGATGCCACGGCCTCAGTGTCTCGATCAGCATCGTGATGTGCGCCTGGATCAGGAACCCGTCTGCAGTGACTGGCGTGTATCCACGTAGCTCTCTCTGCAACCTTCACTGCTGTCTCCGTCACCAAAAGCACCTGGAACGGTCCGTTCCACCTGCGAGCTTTCCAGTTCTTTCATCTCAGATCTCTCACCACAACGTAATCGCCTGGATTGAGATCATGCAGTTTCCCTTCTGCAGGTTTGGGCAGGGCAGCTTTCACCTGTTGGTGGATTTCAGACAAAACAGAGGACAAGGTTGCACAATATCGTAACATTTCATCCTCGCAGTGACCAGTGTCTGGCAACTGCCTTTTAGCGGGCCCAATCCCGGTATTGAGAGGTCTGCCAAATAAGATGTCAAATGGACTGAATCCATTTCTTCTCCTCTTGGCCCTCATGTGCATCAACACAATAGGAAGAGCTTTTGTCCATGAGATTTTAGTTTCCTCACACACTTTCACAAGTTTGTTTTTCAAAGTTGCATTTTCCTTCTCACATGCCCCTCCAGAGGCTGGGTGATATGCACAATGTTGTCTTAGATCAATACCCATGAACTCACCAACTGTTTTCAAGGCTGCACTCACAAAAGGTGTACAATTATCTGAGCTGATTTTAGTGGGAATTCCCCACCTGGGAATTATCAGTCATCAAAGCCTTTGCCACTGCTGCAGCATCCTGTTTAGCTGTAGGAAAAGCTTCAACCCATTTTGAAAACATGCACACAATCACCAAAACAAACTTTTTCCCTTCGCTTGGTGTTAGTTCAATGAAATCCATCTGCAAGTGATCAAAATGTCTCTCTGGAGGTGGATGTGCAGCCTGTGGTATTTTGATACCCCTCCCCACATTGTTTGTAGCACAGATCACACATCTTTTGCAAAACTCTGTGGCATAACTGGTAAAACCTCTTGTATTACCAGTATCTCCATATCTCATCAACCATTCCCCCCTTTGACACGTGGTCCAAACCATGTGTCAATTTAGCATAGAAATGAAAAAGGTAGCGAGGGAGACAAGGCAGGCCATCAGGTCCTGTCCACACTTTGTCAATCACAGTACATCCTGCTTTCTTCCAAACGGCCTTCTCTGGCGGAGAGGCCCTTATCTGTAGGTCTGTTATCTCAGCCGTAGCCACAACTGTAGGAGCAGAAGCAGGGGTTAGTGAGGTGGCATGCAAGGCTGAAGACAATGGCAGCTTTGAGGCTGCTTTTGCAGCTGCATCAGCTCTGGCATTACCCAGAGAGATGGGTCAGTGTTGTTAGTGTGAGCATCACATTTACACACAGCAATTTGTTTAGGCAACAATACAGCATCCAAAAGAGCAGACACCAACACATGATGAGCAATAGATTTCCAGATTTTCAGATCTGGGAGAGCAAGCAGAAGTTATCACAGCCACACAGTCACGCGGTTCTCCATCAACAGCTGTTGGGAGGAGAGTAGCAGGATTAATAACAGTACATCTCTTTATCTTAACGTTAGGCAATTCCAACAGAACAGCATTGTAACGCAACCACCTTGCAGCAGAAAGATGTGAAGTTTTCTGCTCAAGTAAGATAAGAGATACTGCATGTGGGACGAGCAAGGTCAAATCAGCATAGCCCAAAATATCACGTGATGCCATTACTGCTCTCTCAGCAGTGGCCACAGCTCTGAGACAGTGAAGCAGACCTGCAGCAACACTATCAAGTTTAGATGAAAAATAAGCTACAGGTCGTTGTTTCCCCCCGTGTTCTTGTAACAGTACAGAAGTCATGTACCCACCCTTTTCGTCAATAGTCTGGGTAAATGGTCGTGTACAGTCAGGCAGTCCAAGAGTAGGGGGTGTTTGCAAAGCAAGTTTCAAATCAACAAAAGATTTCTCTGCGTCAGGAGTCCAAATGACATGATCAGATGCTTTCAGGCCTTTCCCATGGGCAATTGCTGCTAATGGTGCCTCAATCTCAGCATAATTAGGAACCCCTGCAGTAGCCCGTCATTCCTAAAAATGCCACAACCTGTTTCTTGGTTTCAGGTTTCGGGATCTTTTGAATGGCTTCAATGCGCTTGGATGTGAGGGTCTTTCCCTCAGGAGAGATCACGTGACCCAAAAATGTGACCTCTTGTGAAACAAACTGTAGCTTTGACAGGCTGGCTTTATGGCCCTGTTCAGCCAAATGAGTCAACAAGGCAAGGGTGTCTGCAACATAGCCCTCTCTGGTGTCACTCGCAACCAATAGGTCATCAACATACTGCAACAAAGCACTGCCTTCAGGCATTACAAGAGTTTCCAAACTGTCCATCAAAGCAGAATTTTAAATAGTGGGAGACTCCGAAAATCCCTGACAAACCCTCGAGAAAGTCGAGGCTGTGGCTGTTGAACTGCAAAATCTGGCATAATTTATCGCTCTTATACCGCAATTGGTGCTCAGTACTGTCTAAAACAGATTTCTAAATGGAAGTTTGTCACTGGCATCAATTTTTACACTGCCAATCACATGAATATGGTGTATATAAGTGTTGAGTCAGAATTTTTTTAGTTCCTACGTTCCCTGAAGGCACTGTCACTCATGATTCCACGCCCCTCTCAGTTGATGCCATGCCCCCCACGCCACATCAGGGTCAAAAGTCTGAAACTCAAAAAAAAGATTTGAAAGTGGAAAAAAAAGATCTGAAAATGAAAAAATAAGATTTGACACTGTAAAAAATAAGATCTGAATCTGAAAAGATAAAACATGCAGCTGAAAAAAATAAGACCTCAAATGTCAAAATATATATGGAAGTGAAAAGTGAAAATAAATTATTCATTGAAAAGAATTACCAGAGTGAATCAAAATTATATTTAACCTGAAAAAACGTTTCATACACTTATTTTTTATTTTGAATACATTGTTGTATTTTTCAAAATTGAAGATCAACACATGAATTTTCAGTTTCAAATTTTATTTTTTCAAGTACAAAACTTTTGACCCTAATGTAGCTCCACAGAAAAGACTTTTCCTGCGCAGTCCTCAAAACTCACCAGAAAAGACAGCGAGGTGTTGACAGCCACCAAGTTCGTTGGACCCCATTGGTGAAGGGAATCCCGGTTCTCAGACATCAGGCCCTCCTCTCAACCTTCCTTTGTGGGGGAGTTTGAGGTGTAAGAGCCTCGGCTCTTGCTGTGCACAGTCTTCACACCTTCAGTCCAGAATTCCAGAATCCGCTCACAGATGAAGTCCCTTCGTGGTCGCCAATTTTGTGGTGGCAAAATTACAGTAAATGAACAGTTTAAGGAAAAGTCTTCACACGTTGTCTGTCTTTCTGAGTTTTATTAAGCATTCATGAATGGACTCACACACAGATACAACCGCATGAATAGTCAGTCAGTGAGTGAGGGCCGATGTCCTCTCACCCTTCTATCTTTATAGTTCCCATAACGAGTGAGTGCCTCGATGTTCTCTCACCCTGCTATCTGTATAATTCCCATAACACAAAAGTCAAAATATATGGCGTTCAGGTGGTAACAAGCTATGCTACTTTGGCAAGCCCTGTGGTGTTGGCTGCTCCCGCTTGGTGCCAACTCCTTCACGAAACTTGAGGTAAGTTGAGTTTACCTGAAACTAACGTTATACAACAAATCTTGAAACAATGATTCAGCTGTTATTGAGATTACACAATCTTAAAAACGCTTCAACATTACATAACATAAATATAGAACGCTAACTTTAATTATGGTAACCTGACATTGATAAAAGTCGAAGGGGACTGAAATGTATCTGTAACGTTAACGTTACTGTTATCAACAGCGCATTGCGAGATTATCATCTAGAACATGATAAAGAAATGTAGAAATTGGGAAAGAAAGGCAGTGTTATACTTGTTACAAGATGTTAATTTCTTTCAGTACATCACCGGTGTTGAGGTCATGGCCACTTGTTAACGTTTTGTCTCCACCACGCCTGCTACACACAGCAGAAACTCTAAGTACCAGTTTTGGCTACTTGACTTTAGACAGCTAATATTACATTGTCTTCCAAGGACAAAAAGAAAGCATTTAAAAGACTGTCATCTATATTTTGAGGTGTTGCTCCCTGTTTTATTTTATCCTACAGATGTGACATAATAGTATTGTCAACAAAAAGAAGTGATTCACCATTTATAGTTAACTTTGTTTTTAATTACCTAAAGCATTTATTACACTCATTTTACTTTCATATGCACAGTGTGGATCATTGGTGACAGCTATGTCTGGCGTGGTGTCCAGAGAGCTGCAGAGACCTTGGGAAGCACCCTCAGCATGCTGGGCGTCCATTTCTGCTGGTTTGGCTGGGGTGGACTGCAGTGGAGAGGCCTTTTCTGCTTCTTCGACTTAGTATCTCATTATTTTGACTTAGTATCTCATTATTTTTGAGATAGTATCTCATTATTTTTACTTAGTATCTCATTATTTCGACTTAGTATGTCATTATTTTGAGATAGTATCTCATTATTTTTGACTTAGTATCTCATTATTTTTCAGATAGTATCTCATTATTTCGACTTAGTATCTCATTATTTTTGAGATAGTAAGTCATTATTTTTGACTTAGTATCTCATTATTTTTGACTTAGTATCTCATTATTTTTGAGATAGTATCTCATTATTTTTGACTTAGTATCTCATTATTTTTGAGATAGTATCTTATTATTTTGACTTAGTATGTCATTATTTTTGAGATAGTATCTCATTATTTCGACTTAGTATCTCATTATTTTTGAGATAGTAAGTCATTATTTTGACTTAGTATCTCATTATTTTGACTTATTAAGTCATAACTTTGAGATAGTATCTCATTATTTTGACTTAGTATCTCATTATTTTGAGATAGTATCTCATTATTTTGACTTAGTAAGTCATTATTTTAAAAGTAAGGTAAAGGTAAAGTTCCACTGATTGTCACACACCTGAGTGTGTGAAATTTGTTCTCCGCATTTGACCCATCCCCTGAGGGAGCGGTGAGCAGCAGCGGTGCCGCGCTCGGGAATCACGTGGTGATCTAACCCCCCAATTCCAACCCCTGATGCTGAGTGCCAAGCAGGGAGGCAATGGGTCCCATTTTTATAGTCTTGGTATGACCCGGCCGGGGATCGAACCCACAACCTCCCAGTCTCAGGGCGGACACTCTACCACTAGGCCACTGGCTTTTGACTTAGTATCTCATTATTTTGAGATAGTATCTCATTATTTCAACTTAGTAAGTCATTATTCTGAGATAGTATCATTATTTTTACTTAGTATCTCATTATTTTTCAGATAGTATCTCATTATTTTTCAGATAGTATCTCATTATTTTGACTTAGTATCTCATTATTTTTTAGATAGTATCTCATTATTTTGACTTAGTATCTCATTATTTTTGAGATAGTGAGTCATTATTTTGACTTAGCATCTCATTATTTTGAGTTATTAGATCTTATTTTTTTCCATCAAGTGGCGGAAATGGGCTTCCATAGTCACGGAATAAAGGGTAGTCAACGAAAAGTTTTCGTTTAAGTTTTAGTTGACAAAATTAACACTGATAGGATAAGCATCTATCCTGATATGACAGAGGAGCATCGCGAGCAGCAAGCCGCCTTCGCCGATGTCCAAAGTGCCCTCAGGAAAACTAAGCTGCATTAAAGGACGGTGCACTGAGCCAAGCTGCTGATTACGTTTAAGAACAAAACTCATTCTTTCTTGGAGGCCTCGAAGGCTATGGATTTCTATAAGAAGGAGATAGAGCCGACGATGGTGTTGCATGATGTTCTTACATCCTCATCATGAGTGGAGGTAACTGACACAACTAACTGAGAGCGAACTGAATTAACAACACACAAGGATGTAACAGGTATGGACTAAATGTTTCTTGCTTGACTGTAGCTATAAGGCTCACTCGTTTACTGTGTTGACGGCGATTATATGTGACTCTGAACTTCTATAGCCTATTTCTGGCCAGCTGGAAAGTTACTCAAACCTCTTGTTAAAAAAAAAAAAAAAAAAAAAAAAAGGTCTATATTGCAGAGGGGCTTTTTTTGTTTTTTTTTTCTTTTGTTTGTGACTTTTTTTCTGTATATTGTACTTTTCTCCCCACTGTATTACTGTTATTATTATTATTACTATTATGATTTCGGTTCTTATATGTGCATATATGCTCGGTGTGCCAAATGTTCAGTTATGCCTCTGCCTCCTTTAGCGACAGTGGCAATTGTAACAAGTGTAGCTTATTTGCTGCTTTGGAGGCGAGGCTTAGTGAATTAGAAGCGCGGCTCCGCACCATGGAAAACCATTCAGTAGCTGCGGTAGTTAGCCAGCCCCCTGTAGCCGGTGTGGAGCCACATAGCATAGCATTAGCCTCTGCTAGCTGTCCTCCGGTAACTCCCGTTCAGCCGGGAGGTTGGGTTACGGTTCGCCAGAGGCACAGCTCAAAGCCGAAGCCCGCGGCTCACCACCAGCCTGTTCACGTTTCCAACCGCTTTTCCCCACTCAGCGACACACCCGCTGAGGATAAAACTCTGGTTATTGGCACCTCTATTCTGAGAAACGTGAAGTTAGCAACACCAGCGGCCATAGTCAAATGTATCCCTGGGGCCAGAGCGGGCGACATTGAATCAAATTTAAAACTGCTGGCTAAAGCTAAACGTAGATTCAGTAAGATTGTTATTCACGTCGGTGGCAATGACACCCGGTTACGCCAATCGGAGGTCACTAAAATTA
>NC_065523.1:322051-322829 GCF_006386435.1 Epinephelus moara | reverse complement strand
CAGCGGCCGAGGAGGGGGAGTTGCAGCCATTTTTAACTCTAGTCTGTTAATCAGCCCTAAACCTAAACTAGATTATAATTCATTTGAAAGCCTCGTTCTTAGTCTTTTACATCTGACCTGGAAAACCTCGCAGCCACTTTTATTTGTTATAGTGTACCGTGCTCCTGGCCCGTATTCTGAATTTGTATCTGAATTCTCAGAGTTTTTATGCAGTCTATTTCTTAAATCAGATAAAGTTATTATTGTAGGCGATTTTAACATTCATGTCGACGTTGATAATGACTCCCTGGCTACCGCGTTTATCTCATTATTAGACTCCATTGGATTCAGTCAGGGTATACATGAACCCACTCACTGTTTAAACCATACCCTCGATCTAGTTCTGACGTATGGAATTGAAATTGATAACCTAACAGCAGGGTTCAACGCTAAGTTTTTTTTTCACTTGGCCGGTCGGGCAAGTTGGTCAGAGATCTATTTGCCCGAAGTCAGTTTTTACTTGCCCTATAAAAATTGTTTAATTTAAGCGGCTATCAAATAACAAAGACTGCAGTTATTTTTATGTTATATAATCTTTATTCACACTGTATTTATTAATTACAACAACATATGTCATGTATTGTAGCTTAATTCCTACACAAAAATGACAGTGTCAGGGCTTAAAGTGAAAAATTTGTCAATTGTTCTCCGTCTATAATTTTGCACTCTACTTGAGCCATGCCCACCTCTATTTATTTTTCACCACTCTCTCCAGTTCTGCTGTATTAACACCGGGTTT
>NC_065523.1:315877-321551 GCF_006386435.1 Epinephelus moara | reverse complement strand
TTGGGCTTTATAAATAAAATTGATTGATTGATTGGTATAAGGGGGAGTTATGTCGGTGGTGCTGCCGAGCGCTTTTTTTTTTCCATGGTACTTCTTTGCAATGGGAAGCAGAGAGCAGGGGGTCAGAGAGAGGAAAGTTTTTTCGTCTGGATGTTAGTCTATTTTACAAACTTGACCTACTCTCTCAGGGTTATTTCAGGTATGTGGGTGGATGAGGGTTGCAACTGGGGGTGGGACCTTTCCTTTTCTAATTATGTGCTCTTCGAGATTAACTTAGTGGACAACTGCTTCTCCATTATGATTTTTAGACCTTTTATGTTAATAAAGATTCAGTATTATCTTTCTAGCATACACAGTGGCAAATTTAGTTGTTTTATCTTGGAACATCCAAGGAATCAATAACCAAGCTAAAAGAGTTTGCTGTCTTGATATCATTGGCAGAAAAGGAGCAGACATTGTAATGCTTCAGGAAACTCATATAATGGAACAAGATATTGATCGGGTTGGGAACAATATTTATAAGGTTGTTTCCTCCTCCACCACTAATAATAAGACAAAAGGAGTGATTATATTATCACGTTCTAATTTGAAAATGCATATATTGGATGCAGGAAATGATGAAGATGGTAGAATCGCTGATATAAAAGGGCTGTATTCTGGCACAAAAATAGCGTTTGTGGCAGTTTATGCCCCAAACACGTATGATCCAGCTTTTTTCACTCATTTATCTAATCTTCTAGCTGGTTTGTCAGACTATCAGGTCGTCCTTGGAGGTGATATGAATGCTGTATTTGACTCAGTAATGTATAGATCAAAGAATATAACAACAGTTGCTCCAGCAACTTTAGCTTTGAGGAATTTGTCAATTAATAATGCCTTGGTGGATATTTGGAAAATTCATAATCCTGATTTAAAACAATTTGCATTTTTTTCAGCAAGGCATCAAACATATTCAAGAATTGATCATATCTTGATATCTGCCAAAATAGCTCACCTGGTTAAAAAAGTGTACATTTGCCACATGTCTATATCTGACCATCACGCAAATATATGTAAGTTGGTTTTTCCTGGTAAACAAAATCGTGCATCCAGATGGAGATTCAACCTTACTTTGTTACAGAATGAGCAGTTTTGTGAACAGTTTAAGTTAGAGCTTAATGAATTTATTCAGATAAATCAGAATTCAGTAGAAGATCCAAGGTACCTATGGGATTCTATTAAAGGGCCACTGTGTAAAATGGGTTGAAAACCATTGAAAACAGTGACATCAGTGGTCAAATTCTAGATTGCAGGGCTCACTCGCTCACCCCTCCCATCGGGTAAATGACGGTGGCCTCGTAGGAACAAAAGCCTTGCGCAGACACGAGTTTTTCAGGAGTAGGTCTATCTAGCAACGAGGTGAATGTTTATTTAGAAATCTAAACCATGTTACGATATTGTAATGAATCACTCACGAGCAGCAGACCAGAGTAGCGTTCGGGAAAAGGCCCGTTTATTTGAGCACTCCGGTAACACTCCAGGAGGTAAAAGACTCCGTCCCAAACTCTGACTCTTCTAGCGTAACACACACACTCCATACACACATTCTCGTTTACAATACCAAGGGGGTACCCCCTCCCCTCTCTGCTCCACCAATCTCCAGCCCGCACACTGACTGACAGCGTAGCCTGTAAACAGAGCTCAGCTGTTTATTTAGCCTAGCAATATCTCCGGACTATAGTAGCTGCAATGGACGACTTTGAACGCGATTTTGAAGAGTTTCTTGTAGCGGACACAGACCCAGAGCCATACCTGTTTGAGCCGGAGCATACAGATGAGGAACTTGGATGCTGAACGGGTGAGACGAGAGGCTGAATCCTCCGCTCCCATTTGGCTGCACAGAATGGGATTCGGTGCTACTGCTACCATCGCTGGGGAGATATATCACCAGGAGGAAAAGCGCCGCACAGAGTGCATCACAAGGAGTGAAGTTGCATCTTCTTTTCCTCGCAGATGACGGTTTGGGTTCATTCTCTCCTGTTGGGTGGTAAGTGTGGTCCATTCACAAACTTTATAACTAAAAAAACTTTTCACTACTCTCCATCGACGAACTACTAACACTCTGTGCTGTTTCCTCCTCCTTCTTCCTTCCTTCCGCTGTCTTCGTTGGTTTATTTATACACGTGAAACGCATTCTCTGGCTGGCTGGATTGTCCGCTAGGGCTGCCTTACATACATGGCGGCGCAAGATGGCGACCTCTCTAAAGCAAGGCCCTTGCTATATATATATATCTAAAAGCATAATTATAAGACTACGAAAACCAAACGAATTTTATTTTATAGCGATTATACACTTATATAAACATATTAATGGGTAGAATATTCAGATTCAGATTCAGATTTGACAATAAACCATGCCAAATATTACACACTGGCCCTTTAAAGGTTTCATAAGAAACGCAATAGCATTTGCTTCAGGCTCTAACAGAGCTCAGCTGAAAAAGATATCAGAATTAAAATCTATTCAGTCAACATTAATTATAGAACTGCAGAATAATTTTGACTCTGAAATAGAAAAAGAATTATGTAAAGTTAAAACAGAGTTAAATGCACTTTCTATGCAGAGAGCAGAATTTTTAGTCCACAGAGTGAGATAGACTGCTTATCTTGATGGAAGTAGACCTAGCTTTCTGCTAGCCAGCAAAATGAGAAATAATGACAATCTAGCCCATATAAAATCAATTAAGTGAGAAGATGGAGCCCTGTTACATGATCCAGAATTAGTAAATCAAGAGTTTCTGCAATTCTATAAGAAATTATATACTTCAGAGTCACAATATACAAGTAAAAAGTTGGATACTTTCTTTGCTGATCTCAATTTACCTACATTATCTGCTGCTGATTTTAATTCTTTAGAAGCCCCTTTAACTCTCACTGAACTGTACAATGCACTAAAGGAGATGAAATGTGGTAAGTCACCTGGTTGTGATGGCATCCCTCTTGAATTGTATTTAACTTTTTGGTCTGAATTAGGGCCTTTTTTTATTTGGAATGATTCAAACTGCTATTCAGGAAGGGAGTTTTCATAGAGTTAATACAGCAATCATTTCCTTGCTCCACAAGTATGGTAAAGATCCTAATCTTTGTTCAAATTGGCGCCCTCTATCTATTATTAATGGGGATATTGAGCTCTATGCTAAGGTCTTAGCTCGTCGCCTTGAAACCACTTTGCCTGTATTAGTCCATCCTGATCAGACAGGATTTATTAGAAATAGAATGGCTTCTGATAACATAAGAAGACTTCTTCACATCATCCATTCAGCATCATCCATAGCTTCTCCCTGTGCACTGCTGTCAGTTGATGCTGAAAAGGCTTTCGATCGCCTTGAATGGCAATTCTTATGGTACACTCTACAGAATATGGGCTTTGGTACTAATTATTTAAACAGGTAGTCAGTGTTCTCTTCCCTTTACTATCGCTCGAGGCACTCGTCGAGGATGTCCGGCTTCTCCACTACTGTTTGCTCTATCACTTGAGCCTTTAGCACAGAAGATTCGTAACTGTCAGGAGGTGAGGCAAATAGCGGTGGGGGGTCGAACCATAAGATAGCTCTGTATGCAGATAATTTATTATTATTTCTTGATCATGTTCCATTATCACTCCCAGTAGTTCTTAATATTTTTAACGATTTTGGGTCAATTTCTGGCTATAAAATTAATTTGAATAAATCTGCTTTATTATTATTAAATGCATCCGCAACCAACTTAAATTTTGAATCAGAGCAACCAACTTAAATTTTGAATCAGAGATACCAACAATGTCAAATTTCAGGTATTTAGGACAAGATATATATCCTTCTCTGGATGCGATTGTAAAGAAGAACTATAAACAGCTATCGAGCTCCATAAAGGACGATCTGAATAAATGGACAAATTTAATGATATCCTTATCTGCTCGTATTTCTATTGTAAAGATGAACATACTTCCAAGAGTAAATTTTTATGCTAATATGCTTCATCTACCCCCGATAGCTGTTTTTTGGGAAAGGATTCAAGGCCAGATCTCTAACTTTATATGGAAAAACCAAAAACCAAGAATTAAAAATAGGATTCTTCAATGTGACAAAAAGTCTGGTGGTTTAGGTGTACTGTTGAGCTTTATTATCTATCCTTTATGCTTCGTCCTTTGACAAGGTGGTTGAATCAAGATTTGGATGTTCCCTGGGTTGATCTGGAAAAACAGATTATATTCCCATATACCTTTAAAGATATTATTTTCTCGCCTTTAACGATATTTATTGTCGTATTAATTTTGGACCTTTAGTTGCCCATTCAGTTTTTGTTTGGCAAACTGTCAGTGGGAGACTAAATGGCATATTGATACACCAATTTTTAGGAATAATCTATTAAGAATAGAAGGGAAACCTATTATTTTTCCGCCATGGAATAAAAAAGGAATTCACACACTCTCAGATATAATGAACGACAGTGGACTACAGTCTTTCCAAGAATTAAAACAGTCATTTGATTTACCTGGATCCTTTTATTTACAATTAAGAACAGCAATGCGCACATATGGCGTACCATTGGGGCAAGCTTTACCTATCCATCCGTTGGTGGAGGTAATTCAACATTTGTCTAGAATTGGTGGACTTGTGTCATATATATATATAAAAAACTGCAACAAAATTTGAATGTTCCCATGGGCATTGTTAGAGTATGGAATACTGATCTAAAAGACTATGGACAAAATATAAACTGGAAACGAGTGTGGAACAATATTTCTCTAACGTCTAGTAATTATAATCATCAGTTAATCAATTACAAAGTTATCCATAGGTTCTATTTATCACCAAGGAAGTGTTGCCAACTTGGAATAACAGCAAGTCCTGTTTGTTCTTTGGGTACGTCCCAAGTCCCTTAAAATGACTGCTAACCACCTTACCTAGCCACCTTACCTAACTGTTTAGTCCCTCCCACTTTGGAAAACATGCAAGGAGTCAGGAGTTAGGAGTGAGGAGCGAGGATTGCTGATTAAGAGACATGAGATGGCCTTACTCTGAAGCGTCACGTAAAGCGACGTCCTTTTCTGATGCACAGCTGGATCTGCTGCATAATGGAGCCAGCGTTTGGCGTACATCCCAAGTCACATTATATTCGCTGATCAAAGCTGTAACTCCCACCCCCCGCCGTCATGACTTTGGTAACACACTTTTGCATGTATTACCATTGTTATTGAGTCATTTGCCGAATTAAAGAACAGTCTGTAGCCCTGCCACTGTCACTGTGATGAGCATCATTATCATTATTATTATCTTCATCATTATTATCACTACTATTAAATCCACTCGCCATCATTCAACAAGTCAGCTGCTGAGTGAAGACATATCAGACCTGTCAGTCTACCTCAATCAATTCAATTTTATTTATAAAGTCCAATATCACAAATCACAATTTGCCTCACAGGGCTTTACAGCATACGACATCCCTCTGTTCTTAGGACCCTCACAGCGGACAAGGAAAAACTCAGCCCCAAAAAAAACCTTTAACGGGGGGAAAAAACGGTAGAAACCTCAGGAAGAGCAACTGAGGAGAGATCCCTCTTCCAGGACGGACAGACGTGCAATAGATGTCATACAGAACAGATCAGCATAATAAATTAACAGTAATTCGTATGACACAATGAGACAGAAAG
>NC_065523.1:313939-315553 GCF_006386435.1 Epinephelus moara | reverse complement strand
GCTCATTTAACCCCTACTGTGACAGCAGTGAGAGACACCAAGGTCACGAGCCAGGGAGGCTCAGACACCAAGATTATGAGCCAGGGAGGACAACAAGTGTCCTTGTTAGTCTGAAGAGATGTTGTGTTTTAGGAATGTCAAGGCGCCACATATTTTGACTGTTGATGTGCATGTGTTATGGGAACTATAAAGATAGCAGGGTGAGAGGACTTGCTAGGCATTCACTGACTGACTGTTCATGCGGTTGTATGTTTGAGTGTCTCCATTCATGAATGCTTATTAAAACTCAAGAAAGACAGCCGACGTGTTAAGACTTTTTTTTTAAACTGTTCATTAAATAGTTGTTTTGCCACCACAAAATTGGCGACCACGAAGGGACCTCATCTGTGAGCGGATTCTGGAATTCTGGACTGAAGGTGTGAAGACTGTGCGCACAGCAAGAGCTGAGGCTCTTACCACCTCAAACTCCCCCACAAAGGAAGGTTGAGAGGAGGGCCTGACGTCTGGAAAACCGGGATTCCCTTCACCGTTGGGGTCCAACGAACTTGGTGGCTGTCAACACCTCGCTGTCTTTTCTGGTGAGTTTTGAGGACTGCGCAGGAAAAGTCTTTTCCACCTATTGTGATAGGTTGGCAGACGTGCCAGGCACCGTTTCTGGGAAGCGGAGTGCAGGAAAAATTGGTGAGCTCGGTTTAGGTCAGGGACCTAAAGTAGTGTAGGTTAGGAACCTAACACGACACCTGATATTTTCAGCCGTTAAAGGTGGAAGAAAAGGTGGTGAGAAGCTGTCTGGGTTAAAGGAGAAGTAGAGACATTTGCTATCAAAGTGGAACAGACAGAGTGAGTAAAGCACGTTTTTTTCCTTATTTCCTTTTTGCAAGTCATGCGCGTTTTTGGGTAAAAGGAAAAATAATTCCTTTTAAAGTGATAAGTTTGTGCATTTTTTGAGATTGATTTTTGCTTCCACAAATTTGACTTACTTCTAATACTACTAAGAAAACTGAGAGTTTGATTACAATGGGATCTGGACAGAGCAATACCTCAAAAGGGAAAATTGAGCCTGATTATGGCGCTCCCAACGTGAGATTTATGGAGATTAATTATGGAAAGGAGAGCGTGGCTCAGTTAGATCTGTGCTAAGTGCTGTTTCCCGAGAACAGGCAGCCTGAGTGTTAAACAACTCGAGGCTTTAGAGGAAAGTTCAAGTTCCAGGTAGACTGGTCAGCTTTTAGTAGTTGGATGAGGGAAGCCAAGCATAGGCAGGGCCCCAAAGGTTTCCCGGAACAGTGTTCGAAGCTGGATTCGGACTTCGACTCGGCTCCACCTGTACGGCCTCCACCGTATGTTGAACACCACGAACCAGAGGGAGCAGCTGGCCTCTCTGAATCAACGCTGCTTACAGAGACATTGTTCTTCGGCTGATGACCAGTGTTGGGTAAAGGTTACTTTAAAAGTAATCAAAGTACGTTACTGTGTTACTTTCTAAAAAAGTAACCAGTTACTTTACTGCGTTACTCCCCGAGTAAAGTAACTCAATTACTTTAAAAGTACTTCCAACGTTACTCCCTGAGAAAAGTCAGTCAAGCACTTTTAAAGTACTTTTGAGTATTCTAC
>NC_065523.1:309492-313455 GCF_006386435.1 Epinephelus moara | reverse complement strand
GACTCAAATAATAGTCAAAGTAATAAAAACAGGACAAGAATAACCCGATGACATCACACATGCCGTGAAAGACAACCGGGGATAATTGGTGAGTACCAGCGTGTAGCGTGTACCAGGCATAATGCAAGTTCTGAGTCTGAAATATGTCTGTCAGCGAGTCCTACTCCACCTATTTAGACTCCATCGTAGACAGCGGCAGCGTTTCTCCGACCACGTAGCGAGCCCCAAGCTCCGTGGCTTTTTTCAGACTGATAGGTTTAACGTTATCTCCATTAGGCTATTAGAACCATACTTTGTAACTTACTGAAAACAGAGTTCCCTGTTTGTTTGAACTGGGGAAAAGTGGTGGCGGTTAAGCAGGATGCAAATGAGACTGTCTCTGCTTATCTATACCGCCTGAGACAAGCAGCGATGCAGTATGGTGGACTGACCGAACTTGAGGAAAGTCAAAAGGAGGACACAAAGACAATGAACATTGTTTCAAGTGCGGCAAAAACGGACATTGGGCAAGAAACTGTCGTAAAGGGGGAAACAACAAGAAAAAAGATGGGGCAGATGAGTCAGATTAACTATGTGGTGAGAGCACGAGGACAGACGAATCTGATGACGACACTGGCCTGGAAAACCAACCAACGCTTCAGACACGTGAGAACACTGACACTAACACAAATACAGAAACACACAACATGCACATCATGACAGATGCAGAGAGTGAGTTTGTTTCTGACGCGATTCTGCACCTTGAATCTAAACAGAGAGAGAGTGAGCATAGCAATTTGCTGCCTGATTTCTCAGCGGAGGCATACAAACAGATGCCTTGATACACACTGTCAGTTAAAGGTGTTGAACTCTCTTTCTTGGTGGGCCACAGAATCAGTCGTAAGACGTTGTGATTTTGATCCGAAGGCTAAACCTGAGTGGGAGATATCAGAAAACAGTTGGGGTTGCAGGAGTAGCGATTATTGAAAAATACACTGCTCCGCTGAATTGTTTTGATTCTGAGATGGGGAAAACTTTCAAACACTCGTTCTTGTATTGTGACAGATGCCCTATCAATCTGATGGGACGAGATCTCATGTGTATGCTGGGGATTGTTTTGATTTGTACACCTGACGGCATTCAGGTGAGGAGAGTGAATGAAATGAAGGAAAGTTCTGTTCTGTTCTGTTTCCAACAAGTTGAGGGACAGCTTGTGTGCGAGTGGAAGACAGATCTCTCTCTCTCCCTCTGTTTTGCTGCAGCTCTCAGACGCACACACATGCTGACGTCACATGCCTGCACTGCTCGGCACACATGGTTCCTATGTCACACACGGTTCCTATGTCACACACTGACCGTGATTATGAGGACATCTGGTGTAGTACAGGACAGGAAAAGGACAGGTTACAGCTAGATTGGTTGTATTGGAATGACGTTAATTGTGCTGTCTCGGTGAAACTTCCTGATTGATTGCATGAGTTGATTTTGTCACAAAACTCTGATCCACACATCTCACTGGTAAATCCCAACCGCGCAGACCTGGGTCTGTGGGTGGGGGAGCTGGACGCCACTCCATGCTGGAAGTCTACAACTGATCCTCATATTGATTTTAATGAGGAAATGAGGGTGTACAGAAAGAAACTAAATTGTGCCATTGAGACTTCCCGTTCAGTCGTGTTTGCAGACAAGACTGGGTTTTGATACTGACATGTGCATGGTTAAATCCGTTGCAGACATCCCAGAGCTACAGCAGATTCCCGCTTATCTCTGGGCCAAAAGTAAACATGATGTGCCCTGTGAGGCAAATTGTGATTTGTGATATTGGGCTTTACAAATAAAATTGATTGATTGATGTTGATCTGATAAAACAACTGCGAGCCTGTGATAATAACACCTAAATCAGACAACAGACCCTGTCGTAATCAATATCCTCTAAGATGTGAAGCAATTGAAGGCATTAAACCTGTGTTTGATGATCTGTTGAAAGCGGGCGTGATTGTTCCATGTGCAGACTCTCCTGTGAGAACGCCCATATTTCCTATGCGTAAAATACGACTTGATGGCGAACCTGCAGAGTGGATATTTGTGCAAGACCTGCAAGCTGTAAATGCTGCTGTGCAGGCCAGGGAGCCTACGGTCCCAAATCCACATACAATTCTGTCCCAAGCTCCAGCTGATAGCAAATGGTTTTCAGTTGTTGATCTGTCAAATGCTTTTTTCAGTGTTCCAGTACACACAGATAGTCAATTCTGGTTTGCATTTTGATTTGAAATTCTGCTTTGAGAGATAGTTTGGAAACTCTTGGACTGCCTAAAGGAAGTGCTTTGTTGCAGTATGTTGATGACATTTTGGTTGCGAGTGAAACCAGAGAGGGCTGTGTTAAAGACACCCTCGCCTTGCTGACTAATTTGGTTGAACAGGGCCATAAAGCCAGCCTGTCAAAGCTACAATTTGTTGTACAAGAGGTCACATTCGTGGGTCACGTGATCTCTCCTGAGGGAAAGACCCTCACATCCAAGCACATTGAAGCCATTCAAAAGATCCCAAAAACCTGAGAAAAAATTGGGGCTAAAAAAACGAGTCATGTCATTTTTAGGGATGACAGGCTACTGCAGGCAATAATTATGCTGAAATTGAGGCACCATTAGCAGCAATTGCTCATGGGAAAGGCCTGAAACCATCTGATTGTGTCATTTGGACTCCTGACGCAGAGACATTTTTTGTTGATTTGAAACTTTCTTTGCAAACACCTCCTACTCTTGGACTGCCTGACTGTACATGACCATTTATCCAGACTGTTGACGAAAAGGGTGGGTACATGACTTCTGTACTGTTACAAGAACACGGGGGGAAACAGTGACCTGTAGCTTATATTCATCTAAACTTGATAGTGTTGCTGCAGTTGACATACATGACTGTGTGTTTGTGATAACTTCTGCTTGCTCTCCCAGGCCAGATTTGAGAGACACACTGATTGCCAACGCTGATTTGAATTTTTGTAGATGGATCAGCTTCAAGAGACCCTAGCACTGGTAAAAATGTTTCAGGTTCTGTCGTCACAACACTGCAGGAGACAGTGATCGCATGTCCTTTGTCATCCTCACATTCAGCTAAAGCAGCTGAATTGGTGGCTCTGACGGAGGCATGTAAACTGGCAGAGGGCAAATCTGTTAACATTTACACAGACAGCAGATATGCTTGGGGTGTGGTTCATGATTTTGGACAAATCTGGAAGGATAGGGATTTCTTAAAGGCCAACTTAGGTATTTTTCAACCTGGGCTCTATTTCCCCATGTGTATGTGTGCATATGATTCATGGGTACCACTCGTTCTAAAATTGGTTCAGTATTGAGCCGCGAAACGAGCTAAAACGGTAATGGGGGAAAATGGGTCCCGTATAAAAGTGCTTTTTTTTTGCCACTGACCAGTTCAGATCGCCAGTGCTATCTCTGTAAATAGCATATGGTAGCGGCCCTGGGGCAGTGGTGACTGTGAATGAGTGGAGTCAGCTGTCAGTCAGTGTTGGAGCAGAAAGGCGGAAGTTGTCCCCGCTTGGTAATGTAAATGAGTATGTGTGTGTGAAATTGTGAAACAATGCACACAAGATTGATGCTGTAGCTGTGGACTTGGAAAGTCTCACAGATAACGTGGCTACAGGATTTAGCTCACTCACACCAGCAGTACAGGGCCTCAGAAATGTGGCTCTGGATGTAGTCCTGGCCAGCCAACGGGGGGGTTTGTCACATCCCAGATAGCACACATACATCTGGCTGACGTTGGCCCGATGTATCAAGTTTACATCGTTAAGACGTAGCAGGGAGAGCGTTTGCTCATTGCCAAGACGTCGCTGAGACGTTGGCCTTTAATCGAAAATGACCACCACGCGACGTTCAAACGATCAATAAAAAGCTGCGCTCAGTAGGCGCTCCTTCATTAATATTAATATGCTTCGTTAATTACGACCTTTATTCATTTAGGTCGGAC
>NC_065523.1:300315-309038 GCF_006386435.1 Epinephelus moara | reverse complement strand
CTATATACACCCAGTCGTGCTTCGCCACTCACCAGGAACCTCTTTTAACGGTCACAGAAGAAACAACAAAGCTATTTTCTGCCAATTTATTCCAGTAGAGCTTACCTGAAACCAACTGCGATGAGATGCTGTGTCCTGCGAGCTCAGTTCCAAACAAACACCGCGGAGATGAAATTCCGCCTCTGTGGCGACTTCCGTATGTGGGCAGACATTCTATGGCATTGGGCCGACCTAAAGCCGACGTAACAGAGACGTTTGATGAGCTGGGACAAAAGAGTATTAAATTTAAAGATACCTGCCCATGCGGCCGGCGCTTGTCAGACGTTATAAATTCAGGGCCGATGTGTAGTCCTCAGGCCGACGTCGGCCAGATGTATGTGTGCTATCTGGGATTGTGGGTACTGATTGCTGTACATACATACCTGACATCACTGATAATATGACACATGTGGTTGCTCATCTTAATGACCTGTTACATCTGGAGAAGAACCGTGACACCGAACTTGGAGCAGGTATAGGTTAGGTCCAAGGTTCTCTTGGAGTGGATGGAAAGCGTCATTAATGCATCTGTTTGCCCCTGTCGTAGTGGTTCTGCTGGTGCTATGCATTGTTATGCATATTCTGACATTTATGTGTTTTATTTTAGAAATGTTTTGATCATTAAAGTTGATTCATTAGTAGTCTGATTAGTATATCACATTTCATCACACTTAGCAATCACATTTTTACATTACACTACTTAACATTGATTACGCTTAGAATTAGTTTAGTAGACACCATATTTACTCAATTTATTCTCATTTTTTTATTTTCATTTTTATTTCTCATTTTATTCATCTTCATTTACTTTTATATAAACTTTCGCATGATAGTCAGTGTTAAGTTTATTTACTTTATTAATCCCCTGAGGGAAAATTCAATGTTTTCACTCTTGCTTGTCAATTACACACAGGTCTGAAAGACACACACATGCACAAACAGGACCTATACATGCACAAAGTGGAGAGATGTCAGAGTGAGGGGGATGCCCTTGGTCAGGCACCCTGAGCGGGTGGGGGGTTCGGTGCCTTGCTCAAGGGCACCTCGGCAGTGCCCACGAGGTGAACTGGCACCTCTCCAGCTACCAGTCCACGCTCCATATTTTGGTCCGGACGGGGACTTGAACAGGCGACCCTCCGGTTCCCAACCCAAGTCCCTATGGGCTGAGCTACTGCCGACTGCTACTCCCTTTATTGATTGTGTATTCTCATTAAAGATGACATTCTTTCATTTGTGCTTATCTTGCTTTAGCTTAGAGTTTAGTTTAAGGGATTTTTTTGTCCTCATCATATAGAGGTTTTTTTTCCCTTTTTAGATAGTGTAGTTAGACGGACAAGTCTTTTACCCTCTCCTTCGCCATATAGGGAGGGGGGTGTTTGGCTTGCCTGTGCTTATGGCCTGTGACTTCTGCCTGGGCTTTCATCTACCATGTTGGAGGATGGTGATACTGGCGTTTGGCTGGTATGGGTGGAACTCATAGGACATAAGGTAGTAAGATAATTTTCCATGCTTATGGTTTAGCATGAGAATGCTAAAAAGGGTGGAATGTGATGGAAAATTCTGGTATTTAAACATATTTAACCTATAATGTGTTGTATAAGGTTACTTGTTTTGATGAAACTGAACTTCTCACCTAATGATGTGTGTTGCTCATTTAACCCCTACTGTGACAGCAGTGAGAGACACCAAGGTCACGAGCCAGGGAGGCTCAGACACCAAGATTATGAGCCAGGGAGGACAACAAGTGTCCTTGTTAGTCTGAAGAGATGTTGTGTTTTAGGAATGTCAAGGCGCCACATATTTTGACTGTTGATGTGCATGTGTTATGGGAACTATAAAGATAGCAGGGCGAGAGGACTTGCTAGGCATTCACTGACTGACTGTTCATGCGGTTGTATGTTTGAGTGTCTCCATTCATGAAAGACAGCCGACGTTTGAAGACTTTTTCTTTGAACTGTTCATTAAATAGTTGTTTTGCCACCACATTACCTTACTCATCGCACCTAACAGATCCCTCCTAACTCCTAATGCTAACTCCTTACTGGCAGGAATAAGAGACATGAGACAGCCTTAAAGATGGCGGACCTCGAATGACTAGGAGTTAGCAGTATAAAATTAAGAGACTTGAGACGTACCCTTTATGTCCTCTTAATGAGATTGGTGCATACACTCATAAAATTGATTGATTGAGATGAGGATTAGATGGATGGGTGCTGATGATCCGGATGAGTAGAGGTATGAGTCTTCAGGCTTGTCTTGGACCTTGGATACGGCGGCTGGAGGTGAACAGGGTGGAGGAGGGGTGGCGATTCTGCCTAGAATGACAGCTGAAAGCGGCAGAGGAGAGAGCAGATTTAAAATCTTGTAGTGACATCCTGATTGGCTGATGGAGGTCATGGCAAATTATGATAAGATAGCTAGAAGAGTGAACGCCCAGAGGCAGCTGATTGGAGGAAGCAGTGGGAGTGGGAGAGGGAGAATTGTGAATGAATGAGCACAGGAAGGTCTTCCTGATTGAACTTACGCTGAGCTTCGTGTCTTGAAAAAAGGGTTGATGGATAGGATGAATTTTGTAGGTAAAGTTAGATGTCATCTGCAAGATTGATCTTATGGTGGGTGTTTATTGTTTGGATCCTGTAACATTTATGTTTTGACAGGCTTTGTTTTGGGTGCTGCAAGTGGTTTGATGAATATTGCTAATAAAGATGGAGAGAGTGGCCAACCTTGCAAAGTGAAATGTGATATTATTCCGTGAGTGGTGATCATGGCCATTAGTAATGAGTACAAAATCTTCATCCACTTAATAAATGATTCACCGACACCTAAATTTTTTAGTTTAGAAAACAAAAAATCCCAGTTAATCAATCAATCAATCAATCAATCAATCAATTTTATTTATAAAGCCCAATATCACAAATCACAATTTGCCTCACAGGGCTTTACAACATACGACATCCCTCTGCTATGGGTTTGTGTGTGATGTGTAATGGATTAGGTTAAAACGTCTGCATAGGTAATTAGATGAGTGTCTCTCTCACAGTGTGAGAGTCACAGCCACACACCTAACTGTATTATTATTGAAAAATATTGAGCTCCTGGCAACATTTTGTCCAGTCTTGTTTAACAACAAATGGCACTTAGCCATTATCCCACCTACCCAGTGTTTAGGATGGACTCTCCTGATGAAAGAATGACAGGAACAGACAGTCCTGATAGAGTTATAAACAGAGCAAGTTTTAAGTGATTCACAATTTTTTATGTACCTGCGTGAACAATTTGCAATATGTCCCTTCTTCAACAACACCATGCAGGAGAAACTGTGTGGAATAATTAATCAAATGTCGTGTTTGATGCACATATAAGCACAGGGGCTTCTGTGGTTATTTTACAACAGTCTGATACTGGTTGCAAAAAATTTAATCAGCGGATCTGCTATGCGTAATTGCAGTTCGACAGTGCGCAACATCGCTCTAGTTAGAGACTGTGGATGGAACAGATACCTGCTGCCTTCAGATGGCTGTAAAGAGAGTCACCAGTATAAAGAAAAGGCCTTCAGTATAGATCACTAAGTTGCACCAGGGAACACGAGTGATGACATTAACATATTGACAAGACCCCTCTCCAGTTCCTGTAGGCTGATATAGCAATAACTACCAAAAACAGCTCAAACTTGGTTAGAGCACACATTCTCCTCATGACATAATGTCATTAGACATTACCTACTTCACTCAACTTCACTCAGCTGCCGATAAACCCGCTGCTTCTTCCCACTTTAACCTGAATAACAAACCAGGGCTCGGTGCTCCGGTTGGATCCAAACAGAGAGCCGGGGCTAGAGACTAGCGGAGGCTAACTGGCTGTGCGTCCCTCCATCATGCTGTGGCTAACGCTCCGCTAGCCGCTCCCAGCTAGCTCCAGTTTGTTATTCAGGTTAAAGTGGGAGAGGCAGCGGATCTGTCGGGCAGCTGAGTGAAGTGGAGCCTGAGGAGGAAGCACCGGTTTCACTACAGGCAGATTCACTCGCTACAGGTGCGAGGGAATAAAACCTAAATAGCCAATCAGAGTGATCTCTTTCACCGAGTAGCTCTGCCACCGGTTCAACATGCTCAATCGGCCGAAAAGCCGCTGACGCCGACACCGAAGGGCCGACGGTGTGGGACACACTGCAAAAACTAGGCCGACAGACGCTCACCGACGGCCCGACTTTGGTCGACAGCAGACCATCGGCTTGGTGTGTCAGGACTGGTCTCACGCAAATGCGCACACGTGAGCACGGAGCACAGAGAAGGAGTCAGAGCTACAGGCTACAGTGAGGCTAAGAACAGAGTTCATATGATGTTTTTTGAAACAACTTTTTATGTCGGGGCTTCAGGACACTTGGATCACTACGGATGAGCATGTTGGAGATATTTTGTGGTTTCAATTTTGTGTTCTTGGACGTTAGTCTGGGGCGCGTCAGCCATTAGGTGTGCTAGCCGCTCCCCCCGCCGATCTCCGCAAGGGATGTGAGGACTCTAAAACTTCACCAGAGCCTCCCTCGGCATGAGGGTGAGTAGATAATGGCTGAATTTTCATTTTTGGGTGCACTATCCCTTTAAGACACAACCAGTAACTCCATCGTGCCTCCTCCTGATCAGCAGCACCTCCACTGCCCAGCCTCCCTGCTCCTCCCACACCTACAAAATAAAATCAGTCCATTCCATACTCTATGTTTGACAGTTGAATAGCTCTGCAGAGCTTTAAGATAAACAGTTCCCTACATCCAAGCTGTTCCTTTTTTAAAAAAAAAACCAAAATAACTAATGAGTAGTACTAAGTAATAATGAGTATAGTATATATAATTAAGTCCTTGTTGCTGTCTCAAGGGGATTGCTTTGTCCCTTTAAGAGGGTATCCTTCAGTGTTTGTTGCCTTGATGCACTATATACCCAACTATGACCCAACAAAGTCATTTCATAATGACCCAGCACTGTTTACACTAAATAAGGATATTTCTAAATGACCCAACACTGTTTACACTATATAAGGTTATTTCTTAATTACCCAACACTGCTTACAGTATATGTTTTACCAACCAGTTGTGGCCAGCACTCTGTTCTTTCCTGTGGTGTTTTGGGTTACAGGTTTTTTTTTTTTTAAAAAGATGGTAATAGACTTAATAAAATAATCAAGAAGGCCCAGCCTGCTGTTGGTCTGAAGCTGTACACTCTGGAGGAGGTGGTGTCTGATAGAGTGAGAGATTATGGACAATACCACCCATCCCCTCCATAAAACACTAAACTTGAGCAACAGTTTCATTCTGCCCCGCTGCTCCAAGGACCACTACAAAATGTTTTTATTGTTTTACCTGCGCACTAGCTGGGGGTTAGGGGGGTGGGGGTATTTATGTATTTATTTTGGTATTATATGTTAATGTGATCTATGTTTTTGTCCTTGTGTCTTGAAAATTTTATCAGTTGCTATGATATTTTATTTTCCTTTTGGGGATAAATAAATATCTATCTATCTATCTATCTATCTATCTATCAACATTATATATGGTTATTTCTTAATGATCCAATACTATTTACACTATATAAGGATTTTTCTTAAAGAACAGGCAGCTGGAATGGACTCTTCAGGTGGCATAAACACAGGAAGTTTAGGTGTGTGTGTGTGTGTGTGTGTGTGTGTGTGTGTGTGTGTGTGGTGTTTGAAAAATGTGACTGTCTAATTTTACAATGAAATGCAGCATGCAACTTGTACTGACCTCTCCCAACAGAGAGTTCATTAAAATTATCTGCTGTGACACTAAAATCAATGCTTCAAAGCTTTAATGCAAGGACTTAGTTGAAAAACAGAATGCATGTCAACTAGCATAAAGGACTACAGGGAGTGACAGTAAAATACTGCATAGGAGCTATAAAGAATAAGACAGGATATCAGCCTGAGCTTCTTGGATGTTTACACCTCAGCAGAGGCTTCCTCTCCATGGTGGATGTAATCGTTGATGAAACGCAGATGCTTGGACACTTGGGTGTAGACCCCAGGGTGGCCTTTTAGACCACAACCATCTGGACTCCCATAACTCATGATGCCCACCTGCACGAAGCCACCAGCTGCACGACACACCAGCGGGCCACCATAATCCCCCTTTGGAAGCACAACAGACACATACACACTCATTGAGTAAGTCTTTCCAGTTTGTCACATCTTTATTTGAACTTGTTAGTTGACACACAGCAGATAAATATAGCCATTTAGGAGAAATATTTCAGTAGTTGGGATATCGTTAGACTTTAAAGAGTCATTGTCAGTGGTGGAAAAAGTACTGCACCAACAGAGCAGTCAGTGTACAAATACTACATTACAAGTCCTGCACTCAAAAGCCCCTTTTACACTGCCAGATTTTCCACGAATATTGGGCCGTTTTGCTGGCAAGCTGCGAGCGTTTAGACATGCAGAAGCGGATTGGCGAGTTGATCCGAGGTGCCCAATTTTCCGCCTTGTAGGGTCGTCACATTGGCGGAACACTTGTAGTTTAAAAAGACCGAGGCGGCCTTCCTCAACGGGAGGAGCTGTTGAAGACTTGTGGGAGGAGCTGTTGATGATGGCTCATGTGCGAGCCACTGGCGGTGGATAAACAGGAAACAGCTGATAGCAGGAATTAGCGAGCAGCTAGTAGCAAGAGGGAAACGCAAACCTGAAAGACACTGTAAAGATGAGCAACTGAGGAGACAAGGAATTGCGCACTATGGTTGGGTCGGTTCTCGGTAATACCAATTCGGTTCGGTACTCCGTCTTGGACCGGGTTTTTTTTTTTTTTTGAGACTGACCGGACCGCATAAGAACAGAACGTACGCGGAGCAGACTACGCGGAGGTCCGCCTGGTAAAAGTGGACGTCCGCAAGCCCGGTGCGCGCAAAGCATGACCGCGGGGACTCCGCTCCGTGCACCAGTGTCACACAAAAGAAATCCGGTATTACTGACTTGATGCGGTTTTTCACAAAAACCGGACCGTTTTTTTTTTCTCATACCAACCCAACCTTATTGCACACCCTCCTTGTCCTCGCAAACGAAGAGGCCATTAACCGTCAGATGACAGGAACGGTGAAGAACGGGCCGATTTACGAGAGAATCGCCGAATGACTGACTAGCCGCGGCTCCACTCCCACGTCACTGTTTATGTCACGCTGAGCTACACATTTTGTTACTTGCTCACGCCCCCCATTGCCCCGAAAAAGGCGAATTCTGTATAAACAAAAGTAGGTAGGCAGCATTTTGCCGCACTCTCTGATTTTGTTTTTATACTGCCAATGCTGAAAAAAAGGCTGATTGGGCTTTCCTGCAAATTTGCACGACACAGACACAGTGTTGACTGAGCCCTGACATTTGCAGTATTTCGAACTGGGTGTCTGTGGTGACATTCCCGGAAGAAATCACAAGCGGCGCACAGTTAGTGATGCATTTTCCATCACTCAGCAGTGGTTGGTCCACCAGAGAGGTTAGGTGGAGCTAACATGACAGACTTGCTCTTCGACTAACTCGTGTGTGAAGCAGGTGGCATTCTGGGTTTTTTTTTTTCCAGTCTCTACTAGCATTGTGAGTAAACTGTTATTATGATCAAACAAACAAAACAACAAAAAAAAAGGAAAAGAGTGATGACTACAGATGATGAAACTTCAAAAAACAAGTGGAAATCCAATACGAAGAAAAAATTTGACGTTCAGAAGAATGCCAGCTGCCACACTGTTTGGATCTCTGTGAAGGGAGATCCAAAAACACGCCTGCAAGTCTTGCTCATCCCTGTAGGTGCCGCCAAAGAGAACAAAACAGAGGTGTCTGAGATTGTAACTTTCAAGTATCAAAAATGAAAGAACTCTCTGTAGTAAAGTGGTGGGTAGAGTACTGAGAATTAATACAGAGCCAAAAGAACCAGATTAATAAATTACTCAAAGTGAAAGTTTCTTTTAATTTTAATAATTCTGTCATTTTTATAACATGAAGCATTAATGTTACACATGAAAATAAACAAACCAGTAATAATTACATTTCACCTACAGTATGTGCAACTTTCAGTGTGCTTCAGTGTGATTCAAGCCCTTCTTGTCATCTATCATCATGGGGAATGTGAAGTCACTCACCAACGAAACGGACGGACTGGCAGCCCTCGTAAATAACCAGCGTGTGTACAGGGAGTGCAGTATGCTCTGCCTCACGGAGACATGGCTACATGGGCAGGGGCGGAAATCCCGGGGGGGACAGGGGGGACAGGGGGGACATGACTCCCCCTTCAGTAAAGCTGTACCCCCCTAGAATAATTTGAGACACAATTAATAATTTTTGAACAATGCAGTAGTATTTATTGAAAGCACAATGTAAGCGGTGCTCATTATAATCGCGCAATCATGTGCTATTTAAATCTTAAAAGATTTAGTCCCCCCCCTCCCATTCCTAGTAGTGGTATATCCCACACTCTTTCCAACGGGCCGGGCTGCTTGGCAGCAATAGCAGCGTGTGGCTGGAACCGCTGCCCACATCGCGCATCACAGGGTAAGATGTACACTCACACAGACACAGTTTAACTTATACAAGTTACAACACATCCCATTTACTGTTACAACAAGCCCCAGGTCCAGGCTGATAATATAAACTGTCTGTAACATTTCTCCTGCATTGTTCAAAAGCCTACTCAATTACGAGTG
>NC_065523.1:262266-299822 GCF_006386435.1 Epinephelus moara | reverse complement strand
AACTAAGACACTACATATTAGGACTGCAATGATCTGATTATATACTGTCACATATCATACAGTTTTGCAAGAACACGGTTACAACATTCAACTTTATTGTGATTATAGTATAATCAATGTTAGGGTTCAACTATGACTACAATATAGAAGATTCTACCAGTATAGGCAGTGGTATAAGTGTGGTATAAATAATGAATGAATACGACTAAATATGAATATACTATGGGCCAAGTATGAGCAGTATAGACTAGTAAATATATAAATAGTAAAAGTCAAATACATATTAAGTAATGTAGTAAGAATGTGCAAGTATGTTACACTACAAATAAAAGTAATGTGAATGTAAGGCTGCTTCACGTGCAGACAGAATATACTGCCAGCAGCTGCATAGCTGTAAATATATTTAACATCAAACATCTGCCAGCAACAGAGAGCTATGTGTGAAGGGGGTTAATATGCCTACTGGTGACTAGTTCAATAGACAGGTCACTAATAATAGGCTTGGGACTGTTTACATGAACACGTCAGTTTATTAGAAACAACAACATACATTATGACATAACAGCAACACAGCTCTCCAGCACCTCCGACGGTATGCATGACTCTGGCGAGGTCGACGAGAGGAGATTTGCTGCATCTCCGAAGTACAACAACACAAAATATTCAAATGTGGCGCTACGGAAGGCTGCGGAAGTGAGCAAGAGGGTCGGAGTTCAGGGAGCAATGTGATGGCGGATGTAGTTTGTCCCAATAGTATGCATACTGCATGCATACTGCATACTACATACTTTTTAAGGGCAGCTGCAGTACATACTAAAAGTATATAGTAGAAGTATGCGATTTGGAACGCAGGGCTGCATGGGTCCAGTTTTCAAGATCCGTCCCGACCCGACCCAGCGACGTACAAACCCACACCTGAACCACAAACCCGCGCATCAGGCCAATTAGTACCGCAACCCGGTCCGACCCATTGAAACACGACCCGCAGCCCAACCCGTAACCTGGATTTAAAGTAATCATTTTGGGTCATATTGGCTGAATATTGAACAGCATATCGCCACAGTTAAGGTGCCAGTAAGTAAACAACGACCTGAATGAAGCAGCTCTCACAATAAAAACCTGACTTCAGCTCCATCACCAACCCTCTGTGTTCTTCTCCCATACGAGTGTAAAAGCACTCGTTTGTTACGTTTAATGCTTTTAAACTTTTAATCTATGTAAAGGAACTTTACATGTGTAATAATAGACTTTCTGTCCAGAGCGACGTTCAGCAGTTACGAGCCGTCACGTGTTTTTAGAATCCATCGAGGAGAGAAGTAATCCATCAGGGAAACACTTAAGAAACAGTATAAAGTGATAGTTGTACGTTTTATCCACTTATTTTTCAAATACCTAAATAATTATTTACTGTTTCGGAAGCGGCGCTTGTTAGACGGTGGTAGCCATGTTGATTCTGTCGTCCAATCACAAATTGTGTTATTAGATGGTGTAAACGCGTGTAAACAGCTGAACCAATGACCGTTGCGAAATAGCGGAGGCGATCCTCAGAGAGTAAATAATGACCAAGATAGTTATCTGTAGTTTACCGAACTAATGACTGATGTGTTTATCTAAAACTCGCGATCCGACCCGCATGTTATTTTTTCCACCCAGATCCGAACCCGGGAAAAAAATGTTTTTTTAAAAACCACCCGCAAATCAGCTGTTTTTGCGGGTACCCGCAGGTACCCGACCCAGTGCAGGACTCTGCACCGGACAGTGTTATCAATCTACCCGGCTTCACGCTGATCCGTGCGGACCAGGGAAGCAGAGCAGCAAGAAGAGAGGAGGGGGGCTTGCTATCTTTGTTAACACTAAGTGATGTAACCCCAGACATGTAACCGTAAAGGACTGTGTGTGTAGCCTACTTCTGATGTAGAGCTCCTGGTGGTGGGACTACGGCGTACTATCTACCGTGGGAGTTTTCACACGCCATCATGGTGGTTGTTTACATTCCCCCATCAGCTGCTGCAGCCAGACGTCCTCCCCTCAGTGTTCGCAGGACTGCAGATGCAGCACCCCAGCACTCTCATCCTGATCAGTGAGGACCTCAGTCATGTCTCTCTCTCTCCTGTCCCGACCAACTTCACACAATATGTGGACTATGCAACGAGAGTGAATAAAATCCTGTATTTTCTGTATGCCAGTGTGAAGAAAGGATATAATTCTTCTTCTTTCCCTCCACTTGGTGACCACAACCTGATACTCCTTGACACCACCTACAGGCCGATGGTGGAACAGCAGGCGGCCAGCACAAGGACTGTAAAGGTCTGGTTTGATGACACACAGAGGAGGCGCTGCAGGAGTGTTTTAATGACACAGACTGGGGACTTTTATAGAGGACTTCTGCGATGACATGGAGGTTCTCTCTCGTTGCATTACAGACTACATAAAATTCTGTGAGGACATCATTGTCCCAACAAAAAAAGGTTCGCTGCTTTTCTAACAACAAGCCATGGATCAATAAAGACATTAAAGGCCTTCTTAACAGGAAGAAGAGGGCATCCATGTCCAAGGATTACGAGGAACTCAGGGCTGTTCAGAAGGAGCTGAAGAGGAGACTGAGGGAGGCCAAGGAGAAGATTGAGGCCAAGATGGGACAGAACAACACAAAAGAGGTGTGGAATGAGATGAAGACGATGACAGGCTGTGGGAAAGCCACACCTGGAGACAAAGGTGGCCCAGAATTTGCAACAGAGCTAAACTTATTCTTCAATAGGTCTGAGACAACAACCCCCCTGTGAGCTCTGTCTGTGGATCAGAGTCCCCACCCACCATCACTGTACCCATTCACACCTCTGCTGTAGACTCTGCTCCCCTCCCCAGCAGCGACCTGTCTCCCTCTCCCTCCCCCTGCTCATCGACCTCTTCAGTTGACACCTCCAAAAGTTTTCCAACGACTCCTCTGTAGTCGAATGCATCAGCAATGATGACGAGGAGGAGTACAGAGGACTGATTGAGAGCTTTGTCACGTGGAGCAACCGAAATCACCTTCAACTCAACATCAGCAAGACTAAGGAGATGGTGGTGGACTACTGGAGGAACCCGAGTCCCTCCAGGGCGAGGAGGTGGAGATGGTGGACTCGTACAAGTACCTTGGGGTCCACATCAACAATAAACTGGACTGGACTCATAACACAGATACCCTCTATAGGAAAGGACAGAGCAGGATGTTCTTCCTGAGGAGACTCAGATAGTTTGGCATCTGTAGTGGGCTCCTCAAGACCTTCTACCAGTCTATGGTTGCCAGTGCACTCTTCTTTGCTGTACTGGTGAGGTGGAAATAAGACTGGTGAGGTCAACAGGCTCAACAAGCTTGTGAGGAAAGCCCGCTCTGTGGTGGGACTGGACCTGGACAGTCTGGAGACAGTGGCTGAGAGGAGGGTGAAGGACAAAATCTGTGCAATCCTGGACAATCTTTCTCACCCCCTCCACGATGAGCTGTGGCTGATGGGCAGCTCATTAAGCCAGCGGATTATCCCACCCAGGTGCAGAACTGAATGATTCAGACGCTCTTTTGTGCCCACCGCCATCAGACTGTACAACAGCGGTCTGGCTTAAGCTACATCCATCTCTGAACGGACTTATCTTGCATCCGTCCAATATGACACTTTATCTGCCACCTGTCACTTTATTTCATTCAACACTTTGCCATTTTTTAGTCACTTTATTCATCTGATGTAGCAATTTTATTCATGTAGCAATTTTATTGTATCTTTTATTTATCTGTTATTATCCTTAATTTTTACTTTTTATTTTTTGTCTTCAGTCTTATTCTATTTAATATCCTTTGATTTTGTCTTGTGCTGCTGTGATACTTGAGTTTCCCCTCTGGGGGATCAATAAAGTATATCTAATCTTGCAGAGGCTAGAGGAGGAGTTTTTAAAAGTAAAGATCTTGGTGTTTTTTAGGAGGCACAGCAAGCACTTCATCATACAACTGCTGTCTTTTTTAGATTTTGCATAAAGAGTAGGACTGTTAGCATTTGAGTTTTAAAGTTAGAGTGACGATACTGGTATCATATGAAACTAGAGGACTTAAGGAATCATGTTATGGTTGGTATGGTAGCTTCTCAGTAAAGGGGCTAAGTAATGCTCCAAAGTTAGGCAAAATTTTGGCGAGGGAAAACAGCATAGCCCACTGTCCACTTTATCTTAGTCCCAAACAGTTTTGGGCAGAACCTATGCGCTTTTTTGCAATCATTGTTTATTACAGATTTCTGACTAGAAAAACTTGACACAGTGCAGAGCTCAAAGTAATTTTCAGGTCAGCTTTCAGGTGATACATACCACATCCATGTAACATATACTGATGACCTGCTATCTCCCCCAAAAGGTCATCTGTTCCCCCCAAAAAAGATAAAAATGGGTCTACAGTATGTGGGTCTCAGAGGGTTAACTGCGTTCTGCTATTTTGTCTCTTTGACCACACTGTTGCAGCAGAGCAACACTGATTTGAAAGAAAAAAAATACAAAAGTCAAGATCATAAAGTAATTTTCTTTTGCATTATTTTGATTCCCAAACAAAACACCCTGGTAAGAATTGCGTCACCTTGTTAATATGGACTTCAAAATAGTTTTGAAATGCAAAATTACGAAATTTCAAACCTGTGATTAAAAAGTGCAATTAATCCCAATTAACTATGGAAATTCAATTGAATTTCCATAGTTAATTGGGATTAATTATGGAAATTCAATGATTAATTGCAATTAAAATACAAGATTTTGCATATCCCCTCATAACCCTTTTATTTGATCAGTTGTTGAATTTGCTGTGTTTTAACTGTAATTGTGCTTTGGCAACTCATGTTAAATGCCATGTGAATTGAATTGAATTGAATTGAAATGAACAGGATCTGAACTGTTGCAGAATTTGATGTCCTCATTGTAACGTAACATTAACGTTATCATCAGCCCACTCACTGTAAGTGCAAACATCAGCTGCTGAGTTGTTAGCGTTAATTGTAACATTACCATTAACATTTAAGGTTAGCTAACTTGCAACTTTAACATTAATACTAACAGGCTTACCTCACTTTACTGGGTTGAAATCCCCTTTAGCTGTGGCTGTCATAAGGTCAGAGACTGGTGGATCTGTTCCGTGTGTGTGTGTGTGTGTGTGTGTGTGTGTCTGTGTCTGTGTCTGTGTGTCTGTGTGTGTGTCTCTCAGTGTCGGTGTGGCAGTCAGTTTCATTGTCATCACTGTTCATTGTAACGTTAGGGGGTTAGGGGGTGTTCTTTTCTCTCCAGGCTACTGTAATTAAAAAAACACCTCAAAATACACTTTTTTTGGGGGGGGGGGGGGGGTTAAGCTCTGTCATTGACATCTGCAGTAGAGGTGCTACTTTTGTGCTGCTACAGAAAAAAGTAAATTACAGGCTCAAAAATATACTCAAGTGAAAAGTAAAACGCTTTACTACCCACCCCTATCCCTGAAACTCATATATCATCATGTATGACTTTCATAGGTTATTAATACTTATTCATCAATGCATAAGCAGCATTTTACTGTTGGTATAAGGTGGAGCCAGTTTTAACTACTTCATGTAGTTAAATAGCGTAACCTTCCAACCTAGGAGTTGTGCCCCCCTCAAAGACAGTTGAATTTATATTTCACCTGACCTAAATAGTAAAACTTACTTTGCAGGCATCCTTCCCCTCATCCATGCCCCCTGCACACAGCATGCCAGACGTCAGCTCAGGATACTTGGCCTTACACACACTGTGAGGGATGATGGGAATCTTCAGCTCTTGAAGAGTTTCTGGATCCGGCAGTGGAGCTGCATACATACATACACACACGCACACACACACACACACACACACAGAAAGAGCAAATGAGAGGGTGATATTGTATAGTGACTGAGGTTAGGCCTGTATTTACAACTGGATATTTTTGTCTTTAATGAATTACAGCAAGGGCCCTGTTCAAAAAGCTGTTTTAACAAACTCTGAGTCTGACCCTAAGCTCTTAGTTAACTAACTCCGAGATGGAAAACTCTGAGCTTTCAGCTGATCAGAGCCATTTCAATCAACTCTGAATATGTTCACTCTGAGTTAAGCTCATGCGTGTTGAGTGAGAAAAGCCAGCAGAAGTGGAGCTCCGATACCACAATTCACAGTGGCAACAGGTAAAAATAAAAGAGCCTCTATTTTAATCGAGCTGACAAATGATATTAATGCATGAATATGCAGATTGTGCACATGTATATTTTTTAAAAAGCAACCTATGTCAGAGCAGGGAAAAGTGTCAATAAGTTAACAGAACAAAGTGTTATTCAGTGTTGTCCATTGTTCATCACTAGGCCATAGCCTACATAAGTCAACATTTTATATATATTTGTTCAGCTTTAGTCTGACAGGAACAAAACACAGAGGCCATCAACTGATCATTTAAAATATAGCTGAAGATTTTAAAAATATATGAATCAAAGACATAGAGACATGATTGAAAGATAACAATCTGATCCAGTAATGATGTATTTGGTGGTTGTACTTGAAAATGTGTGGAGGTTAAAATACAAGATTTTAAATCTAAGACATCTATTTTAATCTTTGGCTCAACAGCATTCAGTGGCTTTATTTCAGCTACTTTACATAATAAATCTAAACATTTTCACTGAAATGCTGTTAAAACATGTTTATGTGCAGCAGCCTGTTCTTTCGCTCTCTCTCCCTCTGCCAGGATGGTCTCCCTCCTCCCTCTGCCTGCCTCCTCTCTCTACCTGAGTGCAATCAGCACTAAGGTAGAGAGGGGAGGAGGGGATAAGAGGGACAGGGAGTGTAGAGACAAGGGAGGCATGGCACATGGCAGACAGACAACAGATCAGGTAGGGAGGAATCTTTTTCTTCCTCCCTTGTTTTTCCTCTCCCCAAACAGGTTATTTCCCCCCATGCTCGTTTAGGTGCTGGGGTTTTGTTGTTTTAGTTTGTTGTGTTAGTTTGGGCTGGAAATTGCCGGTAGTCACGTTATTTGTCTCTTTTGTTTTCTTTAGGTTTAATTCATGTTTTAGGTAGTTTAGGGGGAGCGCTGGCCCACTACGTGGTTGGCCCAGCGTCTTCCCTCCTTTTGTTCCTTTTGGCCGGGGTCCCTAGTCCCTTTTTGTTTTCCTTTAGTTTGTTTGTGTCTTTGTTTAATGTTTTGGGGTATACAATAAAGCTGGTGGGTAAACTTTTGGTGTGGCTACCTCTCTTTTTATATGTTGCAGCCTCCTGCCCCTGTTGAGCTGGGTTTTGTTACTGTTTGTATGGAAGCCGTAATAGAGCTACACATGCAGATAAACTATCTGTTTCAAGAGATTAGAGGTGAGTTGATGTTGTGTAATATCTGAATGTGAGGACAAAAAATTCTGTTCAAAGAAATCACTGACAGCATATAAAAGTGGTAACTTTAGATGGTCATGTGTAACAAACTAATATCCAAACAGGACTTTGACTCTGACAGACAGTAAACCTCTGCTAATTAATGCGCTTCGATACAAGGTTTAATACGAACTGAATCAATGAGGATATTATGCAACATGGTGGCTCTGTCAGAGGGAGGAGACAGAGAAACTCAGGGTTTGAGTTTCCCTCATCTCAGGGTTGACTGAGTTTTCATTTTCCAGAATTAACAAAAATTAAACTTTTTTGGAGGAATCAGAATCAGACAAAAATCATTATTCAAAGCTAAGTATATTTATGTAACTGGGACAGTCAGAAGATGCTTTTAGTGATTCATTTGGAGAAAACAAAAACTGAAGTGTAAAAACTGTAGTCAGGAAATAGTCCAACACGACCCCCACCACCCGCAGAGGGATCCGGAAGGGATCGGTGCAGTGTGGATCGGGCAGCAGACCAAGGCGGGTGCCTTGGCGGTCCAATCCTTGGCTACGGAAGTTGGCTCTTGGGACATGGAATGTCACCTCTCTGGCGGGGAAGGAGCCGGAGCTTGTGGAAGAGGTTGAGCGCTACCGGCTAGATATAGTCGGCTTCACCTCGACACATAGTTCCGGCTCTGGAACCCAAGTCCTTGAGAGGGGTTGGACTCTCTCCTTCGCTGGAGTTGCTCCGGGTGAGAGGCGGAGGGCCGGGGTGGGCTTTCTGATATCCCCCCGACTCTCTGCCTGTACGTTGGGGTTCACCCCAGTAGACGAAAGGGTTGCTTCCCTGCGCCTTCGGGTCGGGGAACGGGTCCTGACTGTTGTCTGCGCTTATGCGCCGAACAGCAGTTCAGAGTACCCGCCCTTTTTGGAGTCCTTGGGACGGGTGCTGGATAGTGCCCCAACCGGGGACTCCATTGTTCTGCTGGGGGACTTCAACGCTCACGTAGGCAATGACAGTAGGACCTGGAGGGGCATGATTGGGAGGAACGGCCTGCCCGATCTGAACCCGAGCGGTGTTCAGTTATTGGACTTCTGTGCGGGTCGCAGTTTGGCCATAACGAACACCATGTTCGAACATAAGGATGCCCATTGGTGCACGTGACACCAGGACATCCTAGGGCGCAGGTCAGTGATTGACTTTGTTGTATCATTTGACCTGTGGCCATATGTTCTGGACACTCGGGTGAAGAAAGGAGCAGAGCTGTCAACTGATCACCACCTGGTGGTGAGTTGGATCAGATGGCAGGGGAGGATGCCACGCAGACCTGGCAGGCCCAAATGAGCAGTGAGAGTCTGCTGGGAACGCCTGGTGGAAGAACCTGTCAAGATGATCTTCAGCTCCCACCTCAGGGAGAGCTTCAACCGCGTCCCGAGGGCGGAGGGGGACATTGAGTCCGAATGCGCCTTGTTCCGCTCTGCCATTGTTGAGGCGGCTGTTGTGAGCTGTGGCCGTAAGGTCGCTGGGGCCAGTCGCGGTGGTAATCAGCCCTCAGGCAATACAGGGCATGGTTGGTCTGTGGGTCTCCGGAGGCAGCTGATGGGTACCGGCGGGCCAAGCGGAGCGCAGCAGCGGCAGTCCATGGAGGCCATGGAGAAAGACTATCGATCGGCTCCAAAGAGGTTCTGGCAAACCGTCCGGCGCCTCAGGGGGGGAAGGCGGCAGCTTGCTTACATTGTTTACAGTGGGGGCGGGGAGCTGCTGATATCAACTGGGGACATTGTCGGGCGGTGGAAGGAATACTTTGAGGAGCTCCTCAATCCCACCAACACGTATTCCAGTGAGGAAACAGAGCCGGGGGTCTCGGGGGTGGGTCGTCCAATTTCTGGGGCAGAAGTCGCCGAGGTAGTGAAGCAACTCCGCGGCGGCGGAGCCCCGGGGGTGGATAAGATTCGCCCTGGTTATCTCAAGGCTCTGGATGTTGTAGGGCTGTCTTGGTTGACCCGCCTCTGCAACATTGCGTAGACATCGGGGGCAGTGCCTCTGGAGTGGCAGACCGGGGTGGTGGTCCCAATCTTCAAGAAAGAGGACCAGAGGGTGTGTTCCAACTGCAGGGGGATCACACTCCTCAGCCTACCCGGTAAGGTCTGCTCCAGGGTGCTGGAGAAGAGGGTCCGGTTGATAGTTGAACCTCAGATTGAGGAGGAGCAATGTGGTTTTCGTCCCGGCTAATGTCGGGCCGTTTTGCAGGCAAGCTCCGAGCATTTAGACACACAGAGCCGAATTGGCGAGTTGGTCTGAGGTACCCAATTTTCTGCCATGTAGGGGTTAACATATTGGCGGAACCTTTTTGGTTTAAAAAGAATGAGGCACCCTTCCGCCATGGGAGGGGCTGTTGATGACTTGTGGGAGGAGCTGTTGATGACGCCACACATGCGACCCACTGGTGGTGGACTAACAGGAAACAGCTGATAGCAGGAATGAGCAGCTAGTAGCAAGAGGAAAACGCAAACCTGAAAGACACTGTAAAGATGAGCAACTGGGGAGACAAGGAATTGCTCGCCTTTCTTGCCCTCGCAATCGAAGAGGCCATTAACCGTCAACTGACGGGAATGGTGAAGGACGGGCCAACTTGTGAGAGAATCCCTGAAGGACTGACCAGCCGCGGCATGTATTGTACGTCACTGTTTGCGTCACACGCTGAGCTACACGTTTTGTTACTTGCTCGCCCCCCATTGCCCCGAAAAAGGCACATTCTGTATGAACAAAAGTAGGCTGGCGGCATTTCGCTGCACTCCCCGATTTTGTTTTTTTTACTGCCAATGCTGAACAAAGACTGATTGGGCTTTCCTGCAAATTTGCACAGTTCCGATCAGTGATGGACTGGGACCAAAAAGAGGCCCTGGCATTTTTGACATAGAGGCCCCATGGTGGCGCATCGGCCAGCCAGGGGTGAAAAATTTTCATATTATTTGACAAAAAACATAAAAAACACTACCATTGACGGAACGTTTCAGAGTGCCACAGAGACACAGACTGTTCCACAACTACCATAGAAACTCACACACTCACTCACTGCCTTGATGCACAATAGAAGAGGAGATATACAAACACAATCATTATGAATGATAAAATTGATTTGTGGCTTGCATGGGAGCATGTGGAAAGCTAACCATATGATGAGAATGCAGAAATTCAAAACACACCACACAATCAACTCACTACAATCACACTGGTACAGTAGACAACAATGCGCAGCACACAAGATAATAAGGCAGCAGCAGAACCCCCATAAATTCAGGCACATTAAAAGGCCAGACTAATAACCTCAGTTAATAATACTAGCTCTATGTCTACCAAAACACGAAAATCTGAAATCTGAAACACCACACAATGCATATTACAATAGCTTCACCAAAACATGAAAAGAGCACTGCACAGCCACAGTGCACATTTCAATAGCTCTATCAAAAGCACTAGTTACAACAGAAACAAGAAGGACCCTATGTGTTATAAGCCATAATAAATGTTACAGCAGCCACAATGCATATTACAATAGCTTCACCAAAATATGACAAGAGCACTGCACAGCTAGAGAATAAAAATAAATATGTGTCTCTCAGTGTCTTCTTTTAAATCTCTTCTTAAGACTCACATTTATCGTATGGTCTTTTCTTAATTGATGGTAATTAATTATTGTAACTGTTTTTAAATTATTTGATGTTTTATTGTTTTATGTACTAATTGTTTTAATTTTGTAATTGTTTTTATTGTTAAGCACGTTGTAACTCCGTTTTGAAATGTGCTATACAAATTAAGTTATTATTATTATTTATTATTATTATTATTATTATGTCTTACATTTAAGTAGTTAGCAGGCTGAAAAGAAGTTTGCTCTTCTCTGAGGCAGAGGCCGTACTGCTAGCTGCACTTGCTGCAGAGATGCTCGGTCTGTCGCCACCGGGTAAACACTATTTTGTAAATAAATCTGATATTTTCGCATACTTTTCACTCTCTGCGAGCATAGCCTTCCTTTTTTTCTCTCTCTTTTTCTCCGCTCCACCCTTCTCCACCTGTCTTTTCGTGCCTCGATCCATTTTCTTTTTTTGCTGTAATGTTGTCGTTGACGTTGAGTGCATTACCCATCATTCATTTGTCACTTGTCAGATGTCAAATGTCATCACTCAATGATCGCGAGAAAATGCTTGATGACCAAAAACACTTTATATTACCAGTAGCCCCATTTCACTCATATTTATTTAAAATTATATTTAGGCTACTACTTATATGTATATTGTGGCCGATAAAAATGTTTTGGGCCGCCAAGAGAATATTTATTTATTTATTTTATTTTATTTTTTTTAAATTTATTTATTTATTTTGCCTGGCGGCCGGCGGCCGCAGGACCATGTGGTCATTCTGGCATTTGCCCAAATGCCAGATGGCCGGTCCGTCACTGGTTCCGATTTAAAAAGGGCTAGTGTGAGATCAGCAGACTCCACTTAAGTTTTAAGTCCCTGCATAAAACTTTTTTTTACAAGAAGGCCTACCCTTATTGTTATTCTTTGCTGGTGTTAAATGTTCTTGTTTTAGTATCACCATGTCACTATTTTTATAAGAACTTCCATAGGTTTTGCGCTTCTATCTGCTCTATATTCAAGAGTTTGTTATTCTGTCGGCATTCCATCTGCTTCATATGAGATTTCTTTATCCCTTTTATTGTTTGTTGTTTATTATTTATCATCTTTTATTTGAGTCTTATTTGTTTATATATGATTATTTCTTTTACTCAAATTTTACCCGTTTATATGAGCTTATTTCTCTTATCCAAATTTTGCTTATTTATATATGAAATTATATTTTTGCCCTCACACGTCTATCTGTCTATGTATGGGCACAGTGCTATTTGATATTTGTGGTCTCATGTTCTTAAGTTTTGAATGTTATATTGGGGAAGGCTACGTGGGACTTTTTTTTCTGTTAATCTTTTAGTCTGGAAAGCACTTAGTGCTTAAGCTTATAAAGTAATTATCATTATTATTAATATTTTTATTATTATTCAAATTGAAGCGTGGTCACTGCTGAAACACTTTCAGCAGCCAAAACATTGTTGGAGCTGTTAAAATGCAAGTGCTAAAAGAGGCTGTGGGGAGTGTCATTTTTTGTGTGAAGTTTATAAGCAATTGCTGCTTTGCGGGGTATTTCCTTGACTTAACATCTAAACAAACATGTTAAAAATATAATTTGGGGTATTTCAAATCATGAGCTCTGTATTCCTAAAATCCTGGTTGTATAAGCTTGATTTGTTTTATTTGCAGAACTTACCATTATTTCCAATGTTCCCCCAGCCAGTGATCCAACATTCAGATGATGAACCAAAGATGTCGTCAACGCTGGGCAGAGTCACTTTGTTGACCTGCTTTGAGAATGTCAACTTTTTCTTCAGCTTTACCAGGGCGATGTCATTCTCATAGTAACTGCCCAGGTTCCGATAAGTAGGGTTAAGCATGATGTTTTTTATGCCCATGTAACGGGCAGACTTCTTTTGCAGGTTGTGTGAGCCAACCCAAACCATTGATCTATGCAAGTTAGGTGAAGGGTATCTGGCAACACAAACATACATGTTAGTTTTCTGCATGTAAGAAGCTATATTAATTGTAAAAACACACACTTTGCATTAGTATTCCATCATGTAGGTAAGTTCAGCTGAAGTGGGTTATACTGCATTGCCTTGTTTTGATACATATTATAACAGGATGAGCTGATGTGCTATGTGCTATTTTCAGAGTCTATATTATCTATATATTACCTACATCATATCAATAAGGCTATTAGCCATGTATTGCGCCTGATATTTTGATATTCAAAGGTGTAACCTCAAATTAGCCAGTAATGCTTTTAATTAGTTTTGTTGTTATATGAATCACATATATACATATTTACATGTTCACAGGTATAATGAGAATTAGTTGAATTCAGTAGAATTCATTAGTAAAATGTAGCCTAATATAGTGTTTTTGATACACCCAGGTGCCTGTAATAATCATTGTTTTTATGAAAGATGCTTAGGCTCAGACTTTATAATTGTGAAAATACACATACTTGTCCAAGCAGTTTGCTGCAGTCAGCACCCACTCAGTGTTGAGGATAGTCCCGCCACAGCGCCACGTGTTGACACCATCAGATGTAATGTTTATGTAGACCATCCATGGCCAGCGGCTCTCTGGAGCATCTTGCCCCCCGACAATTGAGCTCCTCACCTCAGCCCCAAGCAAACCTGAAACAGAATTAATGACACTTTATAGAAGCTATGATAGACAGATAGATACAGTGCTTCATTAATATGATGAAAAATGTACTGTTATAGTAATTTAGAGTATTAAATACAATGATAAATGGTAAAAAATACTATTCAAATAGTACTAGTAAGACTGATTCAATGGTAAGATTTAAAAAGAAAAACAATATTTATAAACAATAACTTGGATCTGTACTTCAGATGTCACGTTCCCAAGCATCAGATGGATGCAAGGTCATGGTGACCCTGACCTTTAATCACCTCAATCCCTTAAGGCAATCTTGAGATACCGCTTTCACAATAATGAGACAGACAAGGTCACAGTGATCTTGACCTTTGACTAATGACCACCAAAAATAATTACTTCATCGTTTAGTCCAAGTGGACATTTGTACCAAATTTGAAGGACTTCCCCTTCTTGAGATATTGTGTTCCCAAGGTGGGACGGACAACCTGAGAACAATGCCTCTGGCTACAGATATCCCCGAGTTTGGTGATGTTTGAACAAACACTCATTGATTTATGGCCACATTTTGCGAAAGGCTGTTTCACATGTTTGGAACTGATGGTGCCCTGTATTGTCGGATTTCAAAATAATTTTACACATGTGGTTCAACATCAGAAATTAATATACCCTGCAAGTTTTGTGGTGATTGGATGAACAATTTCTGATTTATAGTCTAATTTGCATTATCCCATGCCCTTGTTTTGCATTTGTGGCGCCCCCTGGTGGTTGATTTAAATCTCACTTTCAGGGTATGTTACCTCTATGGTTATTGACTTAGATCTATTTACATGTTAAACCATGCCCCCTAAAGTTAATTGGTCAATATTATCAAAACCCAATGAATTATAAACAGGCTTTTGATAACTTTTGACAAGCTTTGTCTAATGATGATCCACAAAAATTTGGTACGAATCAGACCTGCAGTTTAGGAGATGTCAAAACTGTGTTTTTCACAGAGGTGGAAAAAGTACTGAAAAATTATACTCAAGTAAAAGTACCTTTACTTTGATAAAATTCTACTTAAGTACAAGTAAAGCTACCCATCTAAAAATCTACTCAAGTAAAAGTAAAAAGTAGTTCGTTTAAAATCAACTTAAAGTAGAAGTTACTTAGTTACTTCCAACAACTTGATGGGAGTCACTCATATGCAGTGCAAAAATGGTCCAGGGGTCATAAATCCAATCCAAAAACTGGTTATTTTTCTATGATGAACCATAGAATTCAATTCAATTTAGGGCTGCACAATATCATTAGAGCATCACCATCGCAATGTGTTCTTGTGCAATAGTCACATTGTGAAACTCGCAGTATAAGTTCATCATATCAATATAATATTAGTCAAAGGCAATATGCCATACTTATTTTGCTGGTTAATACTTTAGGTTGTGAAGTTCTCAATTTCTATGACAGATTGTAAAATGTATATTTCATGCAAATACAGCCTTTCCAAAGCCCAAATGATGACTTCTTTCCAAATAGAGCTATTCAAGTTATTGCAATACACTGTATATTGCAATACATACCGCAGTATACAAAATCGTTGTCGCATTGTCAGTTTTGTCTAATATTGCGCAGCCCTCATTCATTTTGACACACAACTGTTAGACTGATGATACACAGAACAACTTTTTGAGCAATGTTGTTGGGCATTATTCTCAGGGATGCAAACAGGTGTATGGTCAAAAAAGAGAGAGCTTGTCGAAGCGAAATTCTCAATATTAAAATACACTAACACTAATTTGGAAGAATACTGTGTATTCCAAAACAGAACAAATCCATGCTTCTCCCTCCGGTGTTGTGTCAGATCCCGGTTCCCCCGTTTTTTTCAAATTTAATATTTAATATTTTTATTCATTGCCATGTCATGCACAATGACAATGAAGTCTTCTTCTTCTTCTTCTTTATTTCATTTTTAAGGCTTGGATATCTGTGAACACTTGAACAGAACAGAATATAGATTCTGATATTGTTGAAAAGGATGTTGTGTTGTAAAGAATAATGTTGAAGATGTGCACTCATGTTGAAATAAATCTACATTGTTAAGCAACCCTTACTTGCACTGAATTGGAAATATTTTAGAAAAAATACACTGAATTAAAAGGCTTTAGAGAACAGTGCACTATTGTAGACTTAACATCTAAGGTTATAGTAGGTTGTGATCTAAAGTGGGCCGGTCTGAGGCATGAAACTCCAGGGCTGAAAATGAGTCCCACTCCAGCCCTAATCAAAGCGCATTAATTAGCGGAGGATTACGGTCTGTCAGAATCAAAGTCGTGGTTGGACATTAGTTTGTTACTCAGGACCCTCTACTGCTTTAATGCACTGTCAGTCATTTCTTTGAACGGCAGTTCTTACCCTCATATCAAAATATCACACAGCATTAAGTCACTTCTAATTCCTTTACACAGATATCTGCATATTTATCATCATCATAGGACAGTTGATAGGTTCCAGGATTGAGTGATTTCTTAGAGCAATTTTACTAAAGTGTTTATTGCATATAGTGTGTAATCTTCTTTTCAAACATAGAAATAAAATGATGTGAAAAAAATCTTGGGTTTAAATTGTAAAAAGCAGTAGGCCTATGCATGAATAATTATCTCTATCACTAATGATGTGATTGGTCCTATTAACAGATCATAATTCCTATAATATTGGAGACTATTAATATTTATGATGAGCAGGATCGTTGGACAGCTGCAGAATTAAATTTAATTTTTCAAATAGACTACGTCTAGTCTGAGCAGGTTTTCACAGAATTTCACGGGCTGTGTTTAAATTAACATTTGTTAAAGTAGCTGTAATAAAGCCAATGAACACCGTTGGGCCAAAGATTCAAATACACTGAACAAAAATATTAACGCAACACTTTTGTTTTTGCTCCCATTTTTCACGAGCTGAACTCAAAGANAGAGCTGTTGCCCGTGAACTGAATGTTCATTTCTCTACCATAAGCCGTCTCCAAAGGCGTTTCAGACAATTTGGCAGTACAGCGGTTTGCTGATGTCAACGTTGTGGATCGAGTGGCCCATGGTGGCGGTGGGGTTATGGTATGGGCAGGTGTATGTTATGGACAACGAACACAGGTGCATTTTATTTATGCACAGAGATACCGTGACGAGATCCTGAGGCCCAATGTTGTGCCATTCATCCACGACCATCACCTCATGTTGCAGCATGATAATGCATGGCCCCATGTTGCAAGGATCTGTACACAATTCCTGGAAGCTGAAAACATCCCAGTTCTTGCATGGCCAGCATACTCACCAGACATGTCACCCATTGAGCATGTTTGGGATGCTCTGGATCGGCGTATACGACAGCGCGTTCCAGTCCCTGCCAATATCCAGCAACTTCGCACAGCCATTGAAGAGGAGTGGACCAACATTCCACAGGCCACAATCAACAACCTGATCAACTCTAGGACATGTGTTGCACTGCGTGAGGCAAATGGTGGTCACACCAGATACTGACTGGTTTTCGACTGTATTTTTCATCTTCAGTTGCTGGCCCCTGTGATTTGTCCCTGTCAGATTAAAGCTGTACAATATATAGGCTATAGCATATATTATTTAAACTTAATGTAGGTGGTAACCCAATGATGACTTTGCCAGCTCTGAATCAGACTCTTTTCGTTGTTGCTGTTTTTAGATAAATGTGCGCAGGCAGCATATTCATGCATTAACATTTCTACATCCACCAAAATGGAAGTTCTGCATTTTATTTAGCCTACCTGTTGCCATGGTGAATCGTGGTATCGGAGTAGATGGCTTTTCTCATTCACCGTGCACGAGTCATTCAGAGTGAACATACTCAGAGTTGATTGAACTGACTCTAATCAGCTGCTCTGAAACCAAAAACTCAGTTTTCCATCTCAGGGTTCATCACATCAGACTTCGGGGTTAGACTCAGAGTTTGCGATCCGCGAGCGAATCTGGCAGGAAAATACACTGATGATGATGATGATGATGATAGAAATGATCTAGCCTAACTATGATAAACAATAGAATATACATCCCATGCTTCCATATAGCCTAACATGTCATGTCTTTTGAGTCTGGACAGAGAGCGAGAAGCACGAGCAGAGCCACACACGCACTCACTCTCTCTCTCTCTCTCTCTCTCTCTCTCTCTCTCTCACACACACACACACACACACGCACGCACGCACGCACGCACACACACACACACACACACACACACACACACACACACACAAGCAGAAAAAGACAGCGCACTAAATTTGATTAGAACAGAGCAGAGAGCAAAATGACCGGTGCGAGGAAACGCACTTCTGGAGTGAACGGCCATGCGACGGCTGCGCGACACTTCAAATCGGTGCGCTTCGGCGTAAAGTGCGAACCGTAACTCTGGAAAATTCTGAGTTTTCAGTTCCAGTACAGCTAATCAGAGTCAGTTCAATCAAATGAAGTGTGTTCACTCTGAGTTAAGATCGTGCGCGGTGCATGAGAATAGCCATCGTCAATGGAGCTCCGATACCACAATTCACCATGGCAACATTGAAATAAAAGGTAGAGCCTCCATTTTAGTCCCGTGTGCATAGCGATATAAATACATGAATATGCAGCACATTTATCTAAAAAATGAAATAAAATAAAATAATTTAAAATATAATAAAATAGAATAGAAAGAGCCCGAGTTAGAGCGGGGGAATCATCAACACATAAACATAATAAAGTTTGATTAATAGTTATCCATTAACTAGTCATTAAGCCATCGCCTACATTAGCCTACATTTTAAATATATTTGAACATCTTTAATCTGACGGGGACAAAGCACAGGGTCCAGCAACTGAAGACAAAAAAATATAGTTGAAGATTTTAAAAATATATTTAGGCTATATCAAAGACAGAGACATGATTGTAAGCTCATGATTTGATCCATGTATTTGGTGATTTGCACTTCAAAAGGCACGGAGGTTAAAGTAGATTTAAAATTTCAGACTACTATTTGAGTCTTTGGCCCAACAGTGTTCAGTGGCTTTATTTCAGATAGGCCTACGTAAACGAATGTAAATTAAAAGACAGCCTCTGAAATTCTGTTGAAACCGGTTTAGACTATAGGCAGCCTACTGAAAAAACTCACTTTGATTCTGCAGCTGCTCCAAATTCCTACTCATCAAAAATAGTAACATATAATGTCCAGTATTATAGGAATTATGTTCCAAATATGCAACAAATCACATCATGAGTGACAGAGATATTTATTCATGCATGGGCCTACCGATTTCTACCATTTAAGCCATAGAAATAAAATTGTTGGGGGGGCAAATTGGGGGTTGACTCAGTCTCTGAACCCATCATCTATCATCTGATGATGATAAAGCATATATATATGCAGATATCTCTGTATGGATATTAGAGGTGACTTGTGTGATATGTGTGATATTTTAATGTGAGGGCAAAAACCGCTATTCAAAGAAATGACTAACATCACATAAAAGTGGTAACTTCAGATGGTCCTGAGTAACAAACTAATATCCAACCAGGATTTTAATTCTGACAGATAGTAACACTAATTAATTAACTGCTAATCAATTTCCTCTCATCTGGATTACTGCACTGCTCTTTATGTAGGAATAAGCCACTCATCCATATCTGGCTTGCAGCTGGTGCAGAATACTGTTGCTAGACTACTAACTGGAAACTCGAAAAAAGACCACATCACACCTGTCCTGGCATACCTGCATTGGCTACTGGTCATGTATAAAAATGAGTTAAAGGTTCTGTTATTTGTTTTGAAAGATTTGCATGGCCTGGCCACCTAGTACATCTCTGAGCTCCTCAGATCCAACCCCGGATCCCTCAGACCAGCTGCTTCTGGCTGTCCCAAGATTGAGGCTCAGGGGTAAGGCCAATCGTGCATTGTCCAGAGCCACCCCAAAGCTTTCAAACAGTTCACCATTTTAAGTGAAGTGTTTCCCCCCTCTAGACACTTTTAAGGCTAAGCTTGAGACGCACATGTTTTCTAAGGCCTTTAAGTGTCCCTAAGGTGTCAAGGTTTTATATTTCAGATTTTATATTTCACATTTTACTCTTCTGTGTTTGGTTTTACTTTATTACTTTACTCACTTATTTGTACATTCTTATGGGATAATATTATGTTATCTCTTCTGCTTTTTGCTGTTACAATTTTATGTTATTCATATTACTTTACTGTACAGCACTTTGGTTAAGGCTGGTAATTGTTAAATGTGCATCATTTATAAACTTGATTTGACTTGATGTAACTTGATGAAACCTCTTTTTTAAATCTACAACAGAGACACTACAGGCAGTAATGTGTTTTTAAACACAGAGATTAAACTATAATGTCTAGATGTCACCACTAGTCAAATAACTGTTGATATCTGTCATAAAAATCATTTCTAGTAACAGAACAATTTTATTGCTTTTGGCATTAAAGATCTATGTTTTTGATACCTCATCTTATGATTGGTAAAAGCATTTATATTCCTAAAAAGATTCTATTCTACTAGTAGGCATTAATAAAATAACTTGTGGATAAATCATCACAGATTCATGTTTGTCTTGCTCACCTCCAGTGTTGTGAATGAGAACCAGCACAGTGAGAAGTCTGCTGAAGGCCATGGCTGTGATGGAGTGAAGTGGTGGCTCTGCAGGCAGCAGCTTTATAGCTGGAGACATGAAATTCTTATCAGTACTATCAGCCTTCATTTAGTCTCAAACCACACATGGAAAAGCACATTTACTCAAGTACTGTGAAGTGCACTTTTAAGATAGTGATACTTTGCTTGAGTAGGCGATTTCCAATTTATAAGGCTTTATATTTTTGTCCCACAACATTTAGAAGATAAATATTTTATATTTCCACTGTAAAAGTTTAAATACAATTGGCTGCTAGGTATCAATCTTTCCAGACACCTTTTTGTTATGGTGACTGGTGCTATTTAAGTTATTCACCAAAATCAGCTGTACCTTTTGATTAATATTAGACAGCACAGCAATGACCATATATGACTTCGAATCCCTCTTCTCCTGCTGACTCTGATAACTGGCTGGTGGAGTTTTCAAATGTAAACATCTCAAAAACAAAACAACAACAACAACAAAAAAAAACCAAGGAAAAAGTGGAAAAGATTAGTTCTAGCTACAATTCTGACTGCACAGACAAGCAAGACCATCTCTGTGTCCATCTCAGCATCAGCAGGAGCATCAAGGCAGCATGTAGGGATCAAACACCAGCTAACATCCCAGCCATAAATGTTGGTAACACTTTACAATAAGGTACACAAAAAGCAAGTAGTTACTGAGGAACTAATGAGGACTGAATGAGTAAGTAATTATATCAGTTAATGAACAGTTCTTAAGTCACTCCCAATCAAATGTCATACAGTAGATAATCATTAGTTAATAATTAGTAAATTATTAACCTTTGTTACACCAGTTCATCTTTTTCAATTTCCATTTATCCAAAATCCACACTACGCTCGTCCAAGTGGTTGTTTTTTAATGTACCCCAGAATTTTAACAGATCTGGAGCAAACTGCATTTTCTTACTCTGCACCATGGGCATGGAAAAATCTTCAGAAAGATCTTAAGTTAGATATACTTATATCCACTGATGAATCCGAGGGCATCATAAAGAATTTGGTGATATGTGCTTGTTTTCCTTGAGAGGCCACTATGTTTGAATAGTTGTTTTATTGTGGATTTTAATTATATGTTGTATTTGTTGCATTTTAAGATAAGATAAGATACACCTTTATTGATCCCACAATTGAGAAATTCCAGTGTTACAGCAGTCAAGGGGAAAGAGTCAGATTAAAGATTTCAATATTTAAAAACTTAAAAACTAGGCATGCAAAAAGAAGTACAAAAAATACAAGAAACAGCAATAAATAATACTGATACTAATGATAATAATAATAATAATAATAATAATAATAATAATAATAATAATGATGAGCAGTGGATAAAAAGTGAGCAACTGATTAAAGTGAGCATATTTAGTGCAAAGTGAATATTGTATGTGCAAATAAACAACAAGGGGGACAGCAATGCTTATAGTGGTGTTTATAAAGTGTCCATAGTGTCCCTAAAGTGTCCATGATGCAGTTTATTGTGAGCAGTGCTGGTTGTGTAGCCTGACAGCAGCAGGCAGGAAGGACCTGCGATAGCGTTCCATCACACACTTTGGGTGAAGCAGTCTATTGCTGAAGGAACTCTCCAGAGCTTTTATCACCTCCTGCGGGGGTGGGAGTCATTAGTCCCAGAGATGACAGCTTGGCTGTCATCCTCCTTTCTCCCACCACCTGCACAAAGTCCAGAGAGCATCCCAGGACAGAGCTGGCCTTCTTGATCAGCTTGTCCAGTCTCTTCCTATCTGCAACCGAAATACTGCTGCCCCAGCAGACCACTCCGTAGAACATGGCTGCTGCCACCACAGTGTCAAAGAAGGTCTTCAGGAGGAGCACCCCCTGCACTCCAAAAGACCTGAGCCACCTCAGCAGGTATGAGTCTGCTTTTAATGAGTTTTGATTGGCTACTAGCTTAGCCAGATCTCTCTTGTTAAAGAGATTCTTACTGTGCATTCCAGTCCCCACACTATCAAACTACATAGTATGCCAGAAAAGGATTTAGTATGTCCCAATATATAGTAGGTGTTTCTCAATGTCAAGGAAGGATCCTCAAACGCCCGAATTTGAAGGACGTTATGTCATCATTGACTCCCGCTGAAGGACTGTTCCAATGTCAAGGATCCTTCCGAGTTTCACGAAAGTCCTTTCAGAGAAATTGGAAGGATACATGTGTGGATCTCGGTGGATCTACACGATTTGCTGGAAATGAGGGCGGGGCCTCTTCAATGAAACCTGCGCCAGTGGAGCTTGGCAGGATTTAGATAAATATGTCATTTATTTGGATGAATGTTTCCACGAGTTTTATCATACAAGTGTGAAAAAAATATTGACAGAAACCTCATAATTTACACTTTCTAATGTGTCCACTGCTGAATAATGAGATTTTTTTAAATAACGTGATTTAGGTAAAACATAAAAGTTTTAAATGAATCATTCACAGCAGAGATGGAGCGCTAAGTGTTGGTGTTGTGTCGTTCGCAAACGAATCATTCAAAAGAACGAATCTGTTGAGTGAACGTACTGAACTGAATCACTTCCGTAACTGATTCATTCATTTCTCAGTTCAGTTGAGCTCAGCAGCGAGCATGCAGGCCGGGAGTGGAACTGCTGATTCGGTCTGTGCGAACGATGAAACACTCGCAAGTCGCGAGGCAGCCAGGGTGCAGGGAGGGACTGCCTACCGCGTGACGAATCACTTGGTGAACGAATCACTCAGTGAATGACGTAACCCCAATCCCTGAGTGATTCATATAATTTCTTCTCAGCAATACACTTTCACAGGGACAGTTTTCTCCAAGGTAATGGCTAACGTAGCCAGGAGTCAAGCCACATGAACACAATCACACACCTCCCCATTGTTTTAACAGACTTAGTTTCCAGATAAACAAACTTAAAACATTAAGCTGGCCAGTAATGAGACTCACCAGTGCAGGGCAGACGCAACAGCAGCTCAGCCGTGTATCAGTTCAGTGAGTCGGACTACGCAGTACACAGTCAGGGCTACTCCTGCCATGCACTCAACGATTCGGTGAACGAATCTTTTGAACGAATCTTTTTAATGAACTGATTCTAGTGATTCAGTAACATCTAAAGAACTGCTTTGCCCATCGCTACTAAGTGTCCCCTTCCCCTCCTCCCCCCACTGTTCACATGATAACGACTTGATAACTGCTCTCATTCTGTCTGCTTCAATAGGTGTAGGCCTATTTTTCGGGGGAATCGCNCTACTAAGTGTCCCCTTCCCCTCCTCCCCCCACTGTTCACATGATAACGACTTGATAACTGCTCTCATTCTGTCTGCTTCAATAGGTGTAGGCCTATTTTTCGGGGGAATCGCGATGAGAATGGCCACAGTAAAGACATTAAAATATCCTGCAGGTCAAAGCATCACTCTTTGTTTTGAGCAGCGCAGCTCATCTGCTGTTCATATTATTGTAGCAGTGTACACTCACAGAAAATATGGATTACTTTGAAATGACAGAGTGATTCTGTGTGTGAGTCTGTGTTCATACTGTTAATGATAATTTAGAACTTGTTCAGCTGTTGTCTTACTTCATTACTCCACTTACTCTTAAATATGATCCAGAAATATATTCTCCCTAAAAGTCACATGATTCTGACAATACTGATAGCCTACATATGTTTAAAACTGTCCAACAACATTGGAGAGTGCCAAAATGATTACAGTAACTGAAAGCTCTTCAGTCTGCTGAGGGTTAATGATGATCACGTGGAGACACTTATTAGCCTGTTCCAACGTGTGTTCACCGAATGCTCGGGAGGACTCTTGCCTTGCCTCTGCAGGATCCTTGGCTGTGGTCGGAAAGTCTTTTTTGCTTAGGAAGGTTCCTAGCTGAGTGAAATGACCCGGAAGTAGGCCTATTTTAGTGGCTGCCATGATAAGAGCTGTTCGAATTCTCTAAACACTAAGGAAAGGAGGTTCAATGCTTCCTTTCAGATCTCCCTTAGCATAGGATACATTGGACCTTCCTAAGTGATAGGAAAGGAGATAATTTAATCTCACAATGCTTTGCGGCAGCAATATTTAAAGCGACCTACCGTTCACGGAGACAAACGAATAAACCCGAAGAAGTAGGAGAAGAGGAGGAACGAAAGAAGCGACGAAAGGTAAAGAAAAAGAACAACTGGCTCTCAACATGACTGAAAAGTCACGGAGATCACCATGTAAGTCACCGTTACATGAAGCTTTGCCTATCTCATGCCATAACTTGATAATATGTGTAACGTTATATGTTCCAAACTCTCAACAATATGTTAAACCCATGCGAACAACAAACGTCGCGCTACTGTTGTAACATTACCCAATTCAAGTTAATACTGTGGTGTAAGATATGCTCAGTGTGCATTAATCATGTCACTATTTGAGGGCTGTTGAATCGCCAGCTTTTAGCAATATCATTAATTAATTTTTCTTCAGTCACAGATGCTGACATCTCTGCACTCATACGGGCACGTGTGCGGCTGGAGCACCTCTTCAGCCGGAGGCAGCCCTTTTTAGACTATTACGCAAATGAATTTCACCCAAACACTTTAGAATAAAGCCTCCCACATCTCTACCCTGCCCCCCCCCCCCCCCTTCCCTTTCTGCTCTCTCTGTGAATTGAATAGTTTACTCATTTCTTGCATACGAACATAAGCAAACACAGAAAACCTGTCCATTTAGGCAGAAGATACACTCTTAATTGCACAGGTGCACCTTCATCCCTATGTATGCTCTTGTTATTTGTTCTTTTCTTTTTTTCTGTGTTGTTATTGTCACTAATATGATGGAAAATCCAATAAACACAATTAAAAAAATAAAATGAAAAATAACTTCAAGGCACAATCATGTCAACATTTCAAGGTGTTTACTGAATTTTGTGGTCGTTTTTAAACTATTGTAAGCAAATGACAGATGATGATTGATTGGCATATTAACACAGAAGTTTGTGTTTCAAGAAAAAGGGATATGAAACGTTTTTATTTAGATGATGTTTTTAATTCAACATGTTTGCAACTTAAGAATGATATGTACAGTAGTAGATTTGTAAGCCTAACATATTTGCCTCTCTTGCATACACTTGAACATTTGTCATAAATAATCACAATGATTCAGGAGGGTGAGTGTGAGCAACCATTTTCAGCGTTTCAGTTTTGTGACTGCCTATCTATCTTTTTTAATTCAATTCAGACGTTGGTAATTAAGTCATATTTGTCACTGTGCTGTCCACGTTTATATAGCTAGCCTGTATGAAGCAACATGGTAAGTAGGCACGGGGCGGAGTATCTGAGATGCGCTTTTTGTAGTCCATCTAAACTAAACTGTAGTTTCACCGCGGTCGACCTACGTCACTGACGTCCGCCGTCGCATGATGACGTGGCCCAGCGTAAGTGCAGTCGGATTTTCTCAGCTCCGCGGTTCTCTTTTCCTAAGTCCTTATGAATTCTCCTACTCATCTTTCCTTGACCTCGTGACGTTTCCCACCGAGGTCAAGGAATAGTGATTAGGAATAGACGATAGGAGGGACTTTCCGACCGCAGCCCTTGACTTGAGAAACACCCACTGAATGGGAACCTTCAGGGTTGGTTGTTTCCGCGGGTATTTATTTGTATGATACACCCCGTGTCATATGACGTGGTCAAAATGTCGTAAATCTGCCGTCTAATGAGTGTGCCATGTCTCCTGTGTATATCAGTGGTTTGAAGCGTTAGCCCGGCCCGGTAACGTGAGCCGGCCCGGTAGCCCCTTGTGTTCCTTTGATCCTGCACTTCCTTTATGTGAACATGGAGCAGGCAGCCAGCGTGAACGCAGATCCGGTCGAACGCTCGGACAGTAATGGTGGGTCCATCATCTGTCAGCAGTGTCGTGATCTGCAATAATAAAAATATGTGTTCTGTTAATCGCGTTCTAAAGGTTTGTGTTTATCTCTTGTCTATAGGACGTTGCACTCAATGGCGGAACTGGACTGGATTCTGGTGAGTGTACAGTGTTTGCTGAAACACAATCACATACTAAACTAAAGCTAACTTACTGATTTGCATACCTTCGTTGAAAGAGCATAAGCCAGTATTGGATACAAAATGAAACCAGTCTATACAACTGTACAAACCAATGAGGGCCAAAGCTGAGCAGCAGCATCCAAACACTACAGTCACTGTCAGACAAAGGGAACATTATCTTTAAAGGATAACTATAGGTGCTTTCACGCCTGAAGTTGGGTTCATTTGCACCAGAGGCAAAAGATGATACATATTTGCGTTTTAGTTTTGGTTCAGTTCCTGTTCACACTGACTTTTTGTAACAAACCAAGAGGGGTAAACATGAACTACTGACTGACAGGAAACTCGTTGATTTTGGTGTTTGCCATCCTGCATCATCAGGACCCACATGGCAAAAACAGATTCTGGTGACTGAGAGAAGTTTATGCAGCAGCGCTTTTGTGCTTCTTAAATTTTTATTTTTATGTTCTTTGAAGCTCACAAAGAGCTCACAGAAAAATAACTATTTGTAAGAATTATTAGGAGGCTATTATTAGACCGCAAATGAATGGGATGTTATGAATAATGATTAATGCCTGGTTCACACTACACAACATTTTTGTCTGTTCCGACAATCACTGTCAGATTACACGATTGTGTAGTCATAAAATCGTGCCGTGACTTGGCTGACAGACCTGACATATTACATGATGGTCCACACCAATCATCCCCAGTCATGTTTCATGACGTGTGTGATATCATTGGGTTATTCTTGTCCTATTTTTGTTATTAATACTATTATTTCTAGGGCTGTAGTCAACCAAAGAAAATCTTGGTCGACTAAAGTCGCACATAATCTTCAACCGACTAAAGTCGCACATAATCTTCAACTAATCGATTAGTCGTGGGAAAAAAAAATCTGCACGTTATGTTTTTACTTCTGCGGTGGTGTGTCTGTGTCACTCTGCAGTTACACCTCCAAAACACTAGTCGGCGGTGGAGGACTGTGTTAAGTGCTGTAAAGTTTAGTTCAAATCAAACTTTATTTATATAGTTGATAAAAAACACACATTAAATATGGCCTAATATGGACAATTTCAAACACAAGTACGCAAATTGGCTTCACTATAAATCGCAGAACTGACAGACAAACACTTGTCTTTATCTGGACATATTTCCCCCACCAATACAACATGCTAACATTATTAGCACAAGTCTATGGCGTTTTACATTGTATAAATTAGCCTAGCGTCTAGCGATCTTTTCCTCTTCTCATATAAAGCCAGGGACAACAGCAGCATGTAACAAAGGTAACGGCACACAGTTTGGCTCCATTACAACTCACAACATTCACAGACAAAACAACTGTCTTATACTAATCACGTTTTCCAAGCAAATACAACATGCTAACGTTATTAGCGCCAGCCTATGGCATTTTACATTGTATACATTAGCCTAGCGATGAGCGGAGATTTCCTCTGCTCATATGAAGCCAGGATAAATCCCTAAGTATAAATCCCTGAAAGATAAATCACACACGACTTAAAATGCTGTTTTAGTGGAGGCTTTACTGTCTTCACAATTTATTGTTTCTTATCTGTGAAATACAAATAAGTACAAGCTTCTTTTCACTGAGGGGAATGGTATCAGCTTACAGAAACAGACAGGAGGTCTGCGTCACCGGGACGCTGAGCGTGAGGGTGGGCGAGTCCAACTTTCTGTCAACAGGTAACTTAGCCTGTCCCCCCGCCAATGGATTAATCCTGGAAAGCTGTTGATGTAGCACTTTTCTCCAAATGAAAGTAACATGGCAATTATTCGACTAATGAGAATTTGGTTGGATGAGAGCATAGCGACCAAATAATCGACTAGTCGACCAGGAGACTACTGCCCTAATTATTTCAGTCATTCTGTTAGTTCATGTGCTAGCTGAAATGTTGTAGTAGCGTAAAAAAGTGCCACCAGATGCCAGGAGCTACATTTGAAGTGCCCTGTGCAGACATGCAAGTAACTAAATCCCCCACAACAAGTTCCTGCAAATGTTTCACAATAAAAGCCTTTTTAGAAAATGAAGGGATTCTCTCAACTGAAGTTATAAGGGACTTTTAATTTTATACAGATACAAGAAGTGTTGAGTTTGAAATGACAGCGCGATGCATTAAATTTATCAAGGCAAACGGGGGCAGATAAAAAGTAAAAATTTAAAAATACAGAGGGAATAATAAATAGCCCATTTATAATGTAGCCTGTTTCAAATGAAGCTGGTACCCCCTGCAGTTGTGGTGAGTAAAAGCCCCAACTCTATTGTCTTTATTTTGTTACTTTATTACTTTATATCCTCCATTATGAAGAAAAAACATTCTTTGCTAGCTTGATGCTAATGGCACCTGGTTGCTAAAGTGCCTCTGTTGTTTCACGCCATCATTTTCCCCTTTTTACTCTGTTGTGGTAACATCCTTAGAGGAAATTTCTAAAAGACTGGGGTGATGTTGCCATACAGTTGTCTACAGCAGCAGATTGCACCGTCTTTCATGAATGATAGAGAAAATCAAACATGCTAGACTTTATGTTTGAATGTTGTGAGGCGTCCCAGACGTGGTGTCGGTTGTCGTCTACTATGACATGCTACACAAGATGAAACGATGGATTATCGCCTACGACACTCATTGTCGTTAACGATCCGAGCCAGCACTGTACATTGCTGCATCGGGCTATAAGAGGGGTTAAAATAGTGTAGTGTGAATCCGGCATAACACTGAGACAGGATGAAAAGTAGGCGTCTTGTACAGTAATAATTTGGGGCTTAATACTATGAGATCACTGTCACACACCTTTAAATGGATTTAAGGAACAGACAAAGTACACAGAGTCGGATACAGTGATGACAGTTTTAACAGGTTTTTTAATCAGGTAAAATACCCACACTGACGTGCATATGTGTTCCCATGGTTACATGTATGCATTAGCAAAAATAGGTTATGGGATATACGTGGCCTTTATCAGAATCAATTATGAGATTGCCTTGTTGGAAACTGACCTCGTAACAGGCCTCCAATTAAAGTATTAAAATGGCTATTGTAAGTAAATATTAATTATTACTATTATTATTAATAATAATAATAATAATATTAATAATAATAATGATTATTAATTATGTTCAATAATCACATTGTGGGGCACCATGTTGAAAAAGGGAAAAATAAATGCCAGTTAATGATATCAGTCTCATAAAATACGCTAAATTATCAATTTGGAAGTCAGATTACTATTTAAATGAATAACTATAACCAAAGGTGCCATATTAATAGTAAAGGTTGCAGGATTTCGGAGTTCTTGACATAGCAGAGGATGGCTATTTATTCACTCTTGTGCAGTGTTAAATAGTGCTGCACAATTAATCTAATAGCAGTTGCAATCGCGATGTCAGGCTGTATGATTACATAACCGCATAAAAGGCCGACTGCCTCTCCTACAGTGTGTGGAGTCTGTTGACATTACTAGGGCTGTAGTCAACCAAAGAAAATCTTGGTCGACTGAAGTCGTACATAATCTTTAACTAATCGATTAGTTGTGGGAAAAAAAAATCTACACGTTATTTTTACTTTTGTGGTGGTGTGTCTGTGTCCCTCTGCAGTTACACCTCCAAAACGCTAGTCGGCGGTGGAGGACTCTGTTAAGTGCTCTAAAATTTAGTTGATTCAAAAGATACATTAAGTATGACTTAAGTGCAACTTGCAGGTTAAATTTAAAAAAAAAAATATATACATAACCTTGTCTGAAAATTACCATATGAGAAGTTATTTCAGAATTTATTATGGTTTACACGACATAAGGGCACAAATTCTGAGGAAAAAGTGGCTCTTTTTAGCTCCTCTTCTAAGAACGCTTTTTTCTCAACATCGCCTGATACTACGTCACAAGAGGGACGTCCTTGACCCTGCCTCTGTCCAATGCGCAGTAGTAGGTGGTAGTGAGTCTGAGCGGTAGTAAACTTGTGAGTTAGTATTTTTTCGGTTGTTAACAGTGCATTTCACCATTTGTGATTATGCCGTAGGGTTGTGCTGATGGGCGATGACGGTGCAATCGCGAGGTGTGGGGGAGAGACAGCGCGTGTGTGGAGCATGCTGACGAGATCGAGGCTGAACGAGGCTGAGTGAGAGGAGACAGAGGGAGGCTGCTTAGTGAGAGAGCGGAGGGTGGGGGGATGGGGGGGGGAGATCAACGCCTCCGCCCGCTCGACACAAGCATACTCGGGCGTACTATAAGCGGAGCGGACTCCGCGAGGAATGTCCGCAGTCATTCGGGCTTTCATAGTCGAGCGCACTTCCGCGTTGTAGTTTCCTGTAAAAATGTCCGTGAAAAATCCCCGCAATGTGAAAAATACATGCCAAGCAGTCAGTGGTGTGCGGAGCGGAGTCCGCGCGGTCGTAAAATCTGGGTGTGCGGAGCGGAGTCCGCGCGGTCGTAAAATCTGAGCTTTGCGCGCACAGGGCTTGCGGACGTGCGCTTTGAATCCGCGCGGACCTCCGCGGAGTCCGTTCCGCGTATGTTCCGCCCGAGTATGTTCGGGCCTTAATGCGCATGTCGCGGAGCGGTGAACAAACCAAACAACACAATGTCAGGAGAAATTGAAAAGATATGCCGTCTATGTAAAGTCAACTTGCTAGTTAAGGAGCCATTACATGTTCAAGAGTTTTATAAAGCTGCTCAAACGCCAAAGAGAGGCTATAAGTGGATGTTTCAGCGGCGACACATAATGACGCCCTTGCACATACCCCCGAGGCTCGGGGGTATGTACCTCCATGCCTCCGTGTTTGAGACGGGAGCGGGCGGCGTGAGGGTTGATGGGCTGTGTGAGGCATGTTATGTCTGGTCTGGGGGTCAGATTCTCCACCAGAGCCCAGAAGGCATCCACCTCCCTGGAGCACATACTCTCCACAGCTGAGGACATGGGCTGGCAGTTCCCACACAAGCACCTATCATACAAAAAATGATCAGGAAATCTTCGTATCTCTCTCTCTCTCCCTCTCTCCCCTGCGGACGTCAATACACCATAATGCGGAGTTATAACACGCATAGCATGATACGTCTGATACAAGCTGATATTTGCGCATTAGTTTCTGTTATGGGTGAGCATTAGTTATCTAATACTGGCAGAACTATTGGTAGCTTTGTTATAACCTAATACGTGATGGCAACTTAATGTTGTGACGTTAACACAGCGTTAGACATCGTTAGCTGTTGTTAGCTAATGCTGGTCGCTCACCAAGACACCTGCCCAGTTCTCCACTGGTTCTCCTCACACCACAGCTCTATTTCTCGCCTGTGGTCGTTATTTCTCCTAACCCTGATCTGTTCCTGGTCTCTTGGACGCCCAGCAGACTCGGAAGCAAAATTCTCTCACAAAAACGACCCCAAAAGTCACTGTAGTGTGTATATGTTTTGGTTTTTTGTTTTAATCGAGTTTCTACATCATTTTCCTACACATTTATTCACCATGGTCTCCAACCTGCAAGTTGGGCTTTAATAGAGACAATTTCAAACACAAGTGCGCAAATTGCCTTCACTATAAATCGCAGCATTGACAGACAAACACTTGTCTTTATCTGGACACATTTCCCCCACCAATACAACATGCTAACGTTATTAGCGCCAGCCTATGGCATTTTACATTGTATAAATTTGCCTAGCAGCTAGCGATCTTTCCTTAGTCTCATATAAAAGGACAACAGCAACATTTAACAGAGGTAGGGGCACTCAATTTGGCTCCATTACAACTCAAAACATTCATCGACAAAACAACTGTCACACTAAACACGTTTTCCAAACAAATACAACATGCTATCCTGGTGTGTGCAGGACATATGGTCAGATGACCACCCGGTGTGCAGCAGTGACCAACATGGACGCTGAAGAAGAGCATGAGCACGACCAAAAACAGGCTGAGTTGGTGACGGAAAAAACGCAACGTCTATTATATGGCGATACTTTGGATTCAGGTACGGCGACGTTGGAACAGAAAGACGTGCTGTGTAAAACTTTAAAAGTTAAAGTTGCCATGTCCTGCGGCAACATGGCCAATCTATGTCAACACACAGAAAAATACGAAGAATGCATGTTAGAGAAAGCCAAGCCAAGCCAAGCAACGTTAAAGACAACGAGACGACTGAAAGCCACCAGAGCCTCATAAAACAACAACAGGGCATAATTCAGCATACATTTGTAAGTGTCACGCCATACGACAAGACCTCAAAGAGACACAGGGAAGTCACGGACTCCATAACAAACTTTATAATAAATGAAAAATTTAGCAAAATTTTGCTTGGGCTCGGCCCACTTGACATGCTGCTGTGTTGTGCAATGACCTATTCACATGCTGGAATTTGTCATTTACGTGACAACGCCTGAACGCAACACAGGCTCTGCTCCAACTGAGTGTGTGTACAGTGCTGTGCTGTGCTGCTGTGTGAGCAGCAGTCTGTTGATGGTCATTTACACACTGTCCATAACAAAAACTAGGTCAGGTCAGTGTCCCTCTAATATAATGTAGGGGAAACACTGAATCAGCAAGAAGACTCATGATACCATTTATTTATTATATATATATACACACATAAATACATACATATCTATCCCCCAAGTGCTATCTATCTATCTATCTATCTATCTATATATATATATATATATATATATACATATATATATATATATATATATTATAATATACNATAAATACATACATATCTATCCCCCAAGTGCTATCTATCTATCTATCTATCTATCTATATATATATATATATATATACATATATATATATATATATATATATATAATATACTATATACTATATATTCTATACAGTGACTAGTTAGAATTTGTGAGTTTTGTTTTGCTTTTGTTGTGAATAAATACTTTTTGAATCATACCTGCTGTCTGTTTAACATTAGTGCTGTACGATTTGATAAAAATGTGCAATTGTGATTTTGGTGGACAATATCGCGATTGCGATTACAATATAATAAATAAATGGTATCATGAGTCTTCTTGCTTGATTCAGTGTTTCCTCTACATTATATTAATAATGTCATTCAAGGCTTTTTCTAAATTTTGTATCTCACCCTTGGGAATTGTCAGTTGCTCGGATCATTTGCCTGGGAGACAAGTGAATCTATTTTTTGTCAGTTTTCTTGGTCTGACAGGCCGGTGACCATGTTATAAATTTTTTGTATTCTATCAGCTTTGTTGGTGAAAACCAAATCTATACATGTTTCAGAAGAGCTGCTTATTCTAGAAGGTTCCTTTTTAAGTTGTGTTAATTCAAAGCTATTTGCTAAGAATTTTAAATGCTTCTGATTGGTTTTATCATTCCAATTAACATTGAAATCGCCAAGTAAAACAACCTTATTTTTAAAATTGCATTCTTTTAAAATGGCCTTCAATTTCTCATAGAATCCACTAGGAGCCGACGGAGGTCTATAAATTCCAATTAGTGTAAATGTCATTTGCTGTGAGAGGGTAATAGTGAGGCCGATACATTCTAGATTAGTAACACTTGACCATGTTATTTGTTTACCCCTTAAGTGGTCCCGAACATAAAACATCACCCCACCGCCTCTGGCTTCTGACCTATCTTTTCGAAAAATATTGTAGCCCGGTACATTTAACCCTGCTGTTGGAGAGTTGGTGTGTAGCCATGTCTCTGAGATACAAAGATAATCTAAGTTTGAATAATTTAATATGTTGTACTTGATCACATTTGGATACAATGCTTAAGGCGCGTCATTACGCGTTGCCGCTGAAACATCCACTTATAGCCTTTCTTTGGCATTTGAGCAGTTTTATAAAACTCTTGAACATCTAATGGCTCCTTAATTAGCAAGTTGACTTTACATAGACGGCATATCTTTTCAATTTCTCCTGACATTGTGTTGTTTGGTTTGTTCACCGCTCCGCGACATGCGCGTTAAGGCCCGAACATACTCGGGCGGAACATACGCGGAACGGACTCCGCGGAGGTCCGCGCGGAATCAAAGCGGACGTCCGCAAGACCTGTGCGCGCAAAGCTCAGATTTTACGACCGCGCGGACTCCGCTCCGCACACCACTGACTGCTCAGCATGTATTTTTCACATCGCGGGGATTTTTCACGGACATTTTTACAGGAAGCTACAACGCGGAAGTGCGCTCGACTATGAAAGCCCGAATGACTGCGGACATTCCTCGCGGAGTCCGCTCCGCTTATTGTACGCCCGAGTATGCTTGTGTTGAGCGGGCGGAGGCGTTGATCTCCCCCTCTCCCCCCACCCTCCGCTCTCTCACTAAGCAGCCTCCCTCTGTCTCCTCTCACTCAGCCTCGTTCAGCCTCGATCTCGTTAGCATGCTCCACACACGCGCTGTCTCCCCCCCACACCTCGCGATTGCATCGTCATATAAAAAAAAAATCGTGAAACAACCCTTCTATTGCCGATGGGCGATCCGATCGCCCATCGGCACAACCCTAGTAGCTGCACCACATGTTCAAAGAGCGATTGCTGTGTGTTGCCACCAGCATCACCATTTATCGCTGTTGTGCCAGGGTTTAACTCTATGTCACCAGGTAGGAGTAGTGTTAGCGCAAGCCGAGCGAGTCCCAAGTTCAAGTTAGCTGGTGAGGGTTCCTCGCTCTCCTTTGTTGAAGGTAACCTGGCTAGTCCACTGTCCAAAAACCTTTCAAAAAGCATGTGTTGGCTGCCCCAAACAAGTCGATCATGTTGGTCATTGTCAACAATAAGAAAGCTATGTCTTAATAAAAATAAAAGTAGTGTGATACTACATAATATAAAATAATAGCGGTTTCAAGAACAGACACGCAGCACCTGCCGAGCTGCGTTTCTGCCTTGCTGCCATCTTGCCTGCTGTAGCTGCTGCCAGGAGGTGGCTAAGCTTGTTTGCCTGCTGGAGCTGGAGCTGCTGCTGCTGTCTCTGGTGGTGAAGGCTGGCCTGGGTCAGGTGGAGGCCAAGGCTATTCAAGAGAAGGCTGAGACACGGGGTCAAACATGGGGGGATTGCACATGCGCAGTGTAACTTGAGCTGCGATGCTGGAGGGTGACAGCAGGGGCGCTAGATAAAACGCGCAGGATCCGCTCAGGCGATCAAGGAGTGCGCTTGGTGTGGTCTGCTTCGACTTTTGGACGGCGGCTGCCTGAAGTTGTCGGAATTGCATCTCTGTCATTCTCACCCACGACGCAGGCCACCAATGACAGTCCAGTAATAAGCTGTGAAAATGACATGCATGCACATCCCCCTTATTCCGCGGTCTCACGCCATCTACTGAGCCTTTGAGGAAGTGCAGACCAGATTTTATTGCGCATGTGCAATCCCCCCATGTTTGACCCCGTGTCTCAGCCTTCTCTTGAATAGCCTTGGCTGGGTAGCTGGGTAGCTGGGTGCTAGCTGCCGGTGGTGAAGGCTAGCCTGGGCCAGGTGGAGGCTAGCGGGATGCTAGCTTGCAGTGAGTCTAAGTACCGGAGACATTGGAGCACATATGCGGGGCGTCTTCACATGATCACAGGGAAGCGGCAGACAAAGTTTTTTTTTTCTGCAAATTATTTCCCCAAAGGAAAATGTTCCCAGACTGAAGGTGAGATGCAGAGAGTGGTACCTACAATGACGAGGACATGTGTTTGACTGTCTGTAAGGCCATAACATGATGTCCTAAACTAGTGTTTGGAACTAGTAGTCTTACTGACAAAATACTACAAAAAATAATCCTTGCAAAGTTGGACAGTGGTGTCCAAGGCCAATCAGAATTTAGGCTTCTTAAACTAATAGCAGGGTGTCTGGCTATTTTTTTGTTTGCTGCTATTGCTTACAACTCAAGTTTGCATATTGTATGTCTGCAAGAAAAGCAAGGTACTCTGGATTATTGTCATCTGTTGTTACTGTCAGTATAGAGGTGGACTACGTGAGAGGTGAACTCTGGAGCTCCTGTGCTTAGCTCGTGGCTCAGGGCTGTAATGCTCCAGGTGGCCAGAGGCAGAGAGGCATTCAGAGGCGCTCTCATTGTCTGAAAGATTTTGACTGTATTGTGAACTGTGGTCAGAGATGTCAGAGATGCTGCGCTCATCATCTGATTGGTCAATTGGCAGGTCACAGTTCTGGGCCAGAATTTCTGAGTATGGCCCTCTACAGCTTCTGTTCTGTGAATGGCCATCTTGACGCAGTTGGGGGACATAGCGGTTATGCTTCTTGTCTCCCTGCTGTCTTTTCACAACCCCCTTTGAGCTGCTGTGAGGTGGGTGTTTTGGGGCAGGAGATCTGTGTGACTAGGGATGGGTACCGAAATCCGGTACCAAATTAGCCCCGGGTCTAAATGATCAAAGACCGTAGTATTGATAAGACGGTATCGGTTCTTTTATCGGTATTTTGGTTTAATTCATTATCATCTTGCAGCCTCTCATCTGCGCTCTGTGCCGGGGCTGAACTGCTCCACATACACGCACATTCACGCGTACACACACACACACCGACACGACATGGTAATCTGTGAACAGCCGAGCGGCTGCAGTGGAAACAAAGTGAAAATAACTCGAAAATGACTTGAGTTGACGGCAGCTACACTCGTTACTGTAAGTGCAATTAAACCTTAGCAAGTAAGAAGCCAATAATTTATCAATACATGTGTTCAGCAGGCATGAACATTTAAACATGTAGACAGCGATATTCAGTAGGGATGCACTGAATATTTGGTAACCGAATATATTCGGCCGAATATTGCAAAAAAAAACACATTCGGTATTCGGTGGAATAAGTGAAAAGCAAGGCCGAATAATAGTGGCGTGTTTTGATAACGCAATCAAACAGCGTGCGGTGACGGACGGAGTAAAATGTCGGCAGTGTGGCGATATAGGCTTACCGGCGACGGAGAAGTCCGGCTCCAATAATGTCCTCTTCTTTCGTCATGACTGCCTAAAAGTACCTGGACAGGTATGAGTCGTGTCAGAGGAGAAACGAGCCGTTCACATTTCTCTCTTTGTGGCAGGTCACAGTCCACAAACCCCACCGCACTTAAGGGACTGTTCTTTACTTATGAAGGAACTGTTCTTTACTTATGAAGGGACTGTTCTTTACTTGTCAGAGGAGGAGGGTGGCTGGTTGATTTTTATTTTATTTATTTATTTTATTTCGATCCCCCCTATGTTAATCACTTATTGATGCAGTTTTTGAAGTATGAATAAGTCAATAAGTAATTTATTCCATTGAAATATCATTGATGTATTATAGAAAAGTGATTTATCTTTTTATAAATGACAAAAGGCACATCTGCCTC
>NC_065523.1:252784-261627 GCF_006386435.1 Epinephelus moara | reverse complement strand
GCCTTCTGGTCTTCGTCAGCACGCGTGCAGCAGAGTTTTGTAAAAGTTGTAGGCCTGAGATACTTTTTTTGGGAAGACCAGCAAGCAGGGCATTACAGTAATCAATACGACTGGAGATAAAAGCATGCATTAGCGTCTCCGTGTTAGCTCGGGAGAGAAAAGGGCGAACTCTGGCTATGTTTTTTAGATGATAAAAACCTGTTTTTGTTACATGCTTAATGTGTGGAATAAAAGTAAGCTCAGAGTCAAAAATAACGCCCAGGTTTTTCACTTGAATAGATGGATTTAAAGGACAATGCCTGCAAATTAGATAAAAGGTTCTCTCTCTGAGCCTCAGGACCGATGATTAAAACTTCAGTTTTGTCCTGGTTGAGCTGTAAAAAGTTTTCTGCCATCCAGGATTTGATGTCTAAAATGCAGTTAAAAAGGGCACCAATTGGCTCTGTGTCATCAGGAGACATGGAGATGTACAGTTGTGTATCATCAGCATAACTGTGGAAGTTAATACCATGTCTCCTGATGACACAACCAAGAGGCAACATGTACAAATTAAAAAGTACGGGACCCAAAATTGAGCCTTGGGGTACACCACATTTAATTTCATGGATCTCTGAAGAGCATGTATCCATACTTACCAAGAATTTTCTATCTGTGAGATAGGAAGTGAACCACTTAAGAACAGTACCAGAGAGGCTGACCAGCTGTTAATGAAAAACTAAACAACGGTATTTGGTACTCGGTATTCGGCCAAGCATTTAATTTTATTTGGCTTCGGCCACAAATTTTCATTTCGGTGCATCCCTAATATTCAGTATGCTCCGTCCACAGTCTCTCATCCATCAACACTAACCTTATGTCTTACACGCCAATTTAGACAGCACGCTCGTTCGGCTGATAGCGAATTGTTACTAATAAGCTCAAATGACTGCTGTCTGTGTGTAGACTAACTTAGTTTGATACTTTTTGGGCAGATGCTTTTCAACTAAGCTGCTGGCTGAGACAAACAGCCCCGTTCTCTGTACCAGTGCTAATATGTTACCTGCACACAGTGAATCACATCAGCAGAGAGGGAGCAGGACAGGAGGACAGGAGGACAGAGGACTGGAGGACTGACTGATAAATATTAAACTTCACTCAGTAGTGCCATGTCAGGAATAGGGGTGAGTTCGTGTACAAAAATCTCTAAACGTTTAGAGTGGGTCATTTTTTTCACGTAAACGTGTACATGGGTTTCACCGCTGGGTGGTGCTATTGCATTATGCCAGTAAAGCCCCAGTTATCCGAATACCAACCGAACGGGCCATTTAACCAACGGTTACAGGCCGCCACTCCGAAATATCGCCATTCCAACGGTCCGCCATCCCGAATTTTGGTCCCTGAGTCCTGACAGTAAGTTATGGCGAGCCTGTAGAAGCCATATTTCCCATGCATGTCAGCGATTTTCACCGAGGACGCACGCGAGTAATTCAGGCTGACATTACCTGTTTTTCAGTGAACTCCTCTAGTAATTTTATCAAAAAGCATAGCATATATGCTCACAGTAAGTTATTATTATCATTATTATTATTATCATTATTGGATCTTATAAGAGTGGGCTACAATGAGTACTGGGCCATCAAATCACAGCATCCACGGTGAGAGGACACGAAATTGTATGCGCTTTTACGCACGCGGATCTAGGCGGTCACAGATATTTGATGTGGGAAAGATGTAGCCAGATGTATTACCTGTTTTTAAGCGGCACCGAGATACGTGGCTCGTCCGTAGCACGAGTCATGTGCGCCACTTCACCACTGACCCGTGCGTAAAAGCGCAAACAGTTCCGTGTCCTCTCACCACTGATGCTGTCATGGTAGCCCACTGGCGAATGACCCCCTTAACGAACGTGCCATTTTAATAGAACGGAGCACGTAGGCTACTGAACTGTTGCCAAACCCGGTCTCACACCATTTCTTGTCATATTCACAGTCTATCACAGTTAGTCAACAATTAGTATCACCCCCCTCCCCCCTAAAAAAAACAAACAAGTTTTTTGTGTTATAATTTTTCATAACCGTTTATGATCTCAAACACGTGTAAACCTGTAACCTGTATTATTATTTATATAGTGACTTTGCTGATGTAAAAATTACTCCTGCTGCTCTAGAGACAACAATTTGTTGTATTTAAAATATTCAATAATCCGTTCTGAATTTATTCTTTTTAAGTTAATATATTGTCTAAAAAGCAATTATTTAGAAATGGAAAAAGAACCGATAAGAATACCGATTAAGTACTGGATCAATAAGGAGTATTGATAAAAGTAGTACTATAAATAAAATCATTATGATACCCATCCCTATGTGTGACTATGATGTTTGAGTTGGCTGGCTCAGTTGGTATCCCCTTGACTTTGGAAGTGACAGCAGTTTCCCAAGCTACCTGTGTCAACTTTTTGAGCTCATGCATAGATGGGATACCTTTACACATCAAGAGTACAAGGTGAATGTGTACACAAGGATGCAGGTTATGCAACAACAAGGACTTGAAGGTTGGATTTTCTTCTAAGCCTGGTGCATTCTTGCCCTGAAAGTACACGTCTCAAATGTTTGTAATAATCTCTAGGATTCTCATGACCTTAATGTTTAATTTAAAGGGCTGCAACCATTGAATAAATCTCATCAGCAATAGAGAAAATTCTTTCGTCAGCTCTGACACTGGAAAGCAGAGAATGTGTAAACTTGTGGACAGCTTTAGAGCTGGTCTTCCATACGAGTTTAATCTTCTCCTTTTCGGTTGCAAGGGGCAGGTCAACTAGAATGTTGTCTAGCTCCCCAAAATAGTCATCAGTGTGTAGACTAGAGTTGTCTGGATCAAACTGTTCAATGTACTTGGCTAAAAACTCAAGCACTTCAAGCAAAAGTATCAAACAGTGCCTGAGAAGGACATGGGGCAGAAGATCTTGCAGACGATAAACTACAAATTAGGGCTGGGTTAAAATAATCGTTTCATCCGATTCAAATCAATCTTCACTGGAATGACCCGATATCGATTCTTAAAATCCAAGGTTGATCTTTTAATATATGCTTTTTCCCATCTTTACTCCGTGTTTTTGTGTGTGTGTGTGTGCGTGTGCATGTGTGTGTGTGTCTGTGTGTGTGCGTAACAGTGGCATGCGTAGCCAGGACACACAAGACAGTAGGAGGAGATGCTGCAGCATGGTAATAAATGACACCCAATTGACAGAAAAGTAAGCTAACGAAAGAGCCGGTAACGTCAGAGCTTCTTAATACTGCGGTCGTTCATAACTTAGTGCTGTGGCTCGTTTACTACCGGCGAGATTAACGGGGTTAAAGCTTCACACATCCGTGGGAAAAGCATATATTAGCCCTTTTTAGATAGGAATTGTGCAGATTTGCAGGAAAGCCCAATCAGTCGCTTTCAGCATTGGCAGTATAAAAACAAAATATGGAGTGGGGAGTGCGGCAAAATGCCGCCTACCTACTTTTGTTTATACATATGCGCCTTTTTCGGGGCAATGGGGGGGCGTGAGCAAGTAACAAAACGTGTAGCTCAGCGTGTGACGTAAACAGTGACGTGGGAGGGAAGCCGCAGCTGGTCAGTCCTTCGGCGATTCTCTCGTAAGTCGGCCCGTTCTTCACCGTCCCCATCATCTGATGGTTAATGACCTCTTCATTTGCGAGGACAAGGGGGTGCGCAGTTCCTTGTCTCCCCAGTTGCTCATCTTAACAGTGTCTGTCAGGTTTGCGTTTCCCTCTTGCTACAAGCTGCTCCCTAATTCCTGCTATCAGCTGTTTCCTGTTTATCCACCGCCAGTGGCTCGCATGTGCGGCGTCATCAACAGCTCCTCCCACAAGTCATCAACAGCCCCTCCCGTGGCAGAAGGCTGCCTTGGTCTTTTTAAACTAAAAGGGCTCTGCCACTATGACTACCCTACGAGGCGGAAAATTGGGCACCTTGGACCAACTCGCCAATCTGGCTCTGTGTGTCTAAACGCTCGCAGCTTGCTGGCAAAACAGCCCAACATTCGTGGAAAATCTGGCAGTGTAAAAGGGGCTATTAAAAGATCGATCTGGGATTTTACGAATTGATATTGGGTCGTTCCAGTGAAGATCGATTTAATCGGATGGATCGATTATTTTAACCCAGCCCTAGTTATGACACTATCCTGTTCGCTGCTCTAACACCACAAATTTTCCTGCTGTGGGAATAACAAATGATTATCTTATCTCATTGGAAAAGATTATGTATAGTGGCTCTTACAGTAACTAACATTTCAATCTTCATTCAGTGCCAGTAGATATCTCCTTGATGTATAAATGGAGGCATAAAATACAATAAGTATGAATATAAGTCTTAAAATACTAAAGCATAAACATATTTTCCACCACGCACACACACTTTGGCTTTGATTGTGTCAGCTTGTTCATACCAATTGTTTTATTATTATGAATGCCAACTGCTGAAAATGGGAAATCAGTGTATATAAATTTATTATCAGTGCTGAGTCAGTCGATATGTTGCACATAATAGTTGTTTATTGATTGATTGATTTTGTGTTTGGTGCACCATATGTGTGGAATGTACTGCTATGCAATGTCAATATAATAACTTTAGCTAATAGCATTAGCCTACCTCCACTCTGTCTGCAGAAGGTATCCCCGCTGTTGGAAGCGCAGTCCAATGGTCTGCATGTGCAGTGTGTAGACACAGATCACCGCTATGGCATCCTCCACCCAGCAAGACTCATCGTTACCATTGATGGAAAAAAAAACTTATCTTTAAAAACCCAGAGGAAGCAACCAGAGAACTGAAAAAACATCTTCCAAATACATTTGGATAATTTCCAGGCACTTCAGGAGCGCACCGGCAGACTGACATGGAACCGACTGATCTGCCGGTGTGTCTTTGATGGTGGGTTATGCGGGGTGATGCTCTTGTGGCCTGGACCGGGTCCGGAGCTGAATGACCCACCTACTTTTTCAGGGGTCTGAATATTGAGGATGGCTGCGCCTTTTCTTTTCTTTCTTTTTGGCTCACGGATGGGAGACTGGTACTACGTCGGTCTCAGTTTTGTTATGTGTGTATTTGCCTCTTGGCAGCTTAAGATAAGATAAGATACACCTTTATTGATCCCACAATTGAGAAATTCCAGTGTTACAGCAGTCAAGGGGAAAGAGTCAGATTAAAGATTTAAAAATTTAAAAACTTAAAAAACTAGGCATGCTAAAAAGTACAAAAAATACAAGAAATACAAGAAACGGCAATAAATAATAATAGTAATAATGAGCAGTGGATAAAAAGTGAGCAATGGATTAAAGTGAGCATATTTAGTGCAAAGTGAAAATTGTATGTGCAAATAAACAACAACAAGGGGGACAGTTATGCTTATTATGGTGTCCCTAAAGTGTCCATGGTGCAGTTTATTGTGAGCAGTGCTGGTTATGTAGCCTGACAGCAGCAAGCAGGAAGGACCTGCGATAGCGTTCCTTCACACACTTTGGGTGAATCATTCTATTGCTGAAGGAGCTCTCCAGAGCTTTTATATCCTCCTGCAGGGGGTGGGAGTCGTTAGTCCTCAGATACCCCTTTTCCACCAAAGCAGTTCCAGTGCTGGTTCGGGGCCAGTGCTTAATTTGGAACCGGTCGTCCTGTTAAGACAGACAAAAAAAACTGGCTCTGGGCCAGAAAAAACGGTTCCACTAGAAGAACGAACCACATACGCCACGGGGAAGGGGGTGGGGTTATTGAGACCAACAACAATAAACAAGACCGTGCGAAGCAGGATTTTTAAAAAAAGAAACAGCTAAGAGTGAAGCCATGGACGCATTGAAGCAACCGTGGTCCGTTGAGGAAACAAGCTGTCTCCTTGCCTTATGGTCGTCGGCAGAGGTTCAAAACAAACTTGAGGGAGCTTCGCGGACCAAGCCGGTATTTATCCAAATACAGCATGAGATGGCTGCTGCGAGGTACGAGAGGACCACCGACCAGATAAGCAACAAGCTTAAAAAGTTAAAAAAAAGATTACCGGGACCAAAAGAAGGACCTCGGCTGAAGTGGCAATGGGCAGTCAAGGAGAAATCCACATTTTGACGTCCTGGACTCGGTCCTTGGCGACAGACCAGTGTGCCAAGTGACCGGAGCTCTAAACTCAGCCACTGCAATGCTGGAGGCGATGGTGGACCAAAGCGTGACGCTGCCGCAAACTGAACCTGGTAAGTTTCTTTTCGAACATTTTCGCCTTGCGTACAGTTGTTTAGTGTTACCAGTTTCTTCAGATAACAGCTGTGTCCCAATTTAGGGCCCACGTCCCTCGGAGGATGCAGGCCCTAAATTGGGACACAGCTATTGTTTGTGATGTCTCCTTGGGTTAATGTTAACTGATCAACAGGTTAGCCGTGGTAACATTAGTTAATGTCAGCAAGTTACTTAGCCATGGGCTCACCTACCAGCCCCACTTTCAGTTAGCTTAACATTGTATAATGTGTAGTGGACAAGTCACTGTTTAAAGCGCTGTTTTTCATGTGGTCTATAGAGTTATCTGCCATCGAACAAGACAATGCAAACTTGGAGTGAACGTCGCCACTCCACTGCAGCTTGCCAACACCATCCAGCAGCTCAGGTCAAAGCCCCCAGACCAGACCAGGTAAGAATTGTTGTGCTGTTTATCCAGTAGTTTGTCTCACCAGACACTATGCAAACATGGAGATATACCTAAAAGTATGACTTGATAATATAAATATGTGAATATGTGAATAAATTTTAATTTTCTAAAGAGACATGTCTGCTTCTGTATGTTTTCACTTAATGATGTACAATTTAACTGTGTTATAAGTTCAAGTAAAGCTAGTAAAAACAAGTCAAGAACTCAACAGGTTACCCATTTATGAAGATGCTTTTCATAGATGTCTTCAGTCACTGTGTTATTAGAAATGAAAATATATATAATATTCTCATATAAAGAAATGAGAACATGACAGCCATAATCATTTCTATGAATTTATTGAACTGAAGCATGAAACAATATTGGTGACATGAAGTAGTCCAGCAAACACAGGTAAAAGTAGTCAGGTAAGCAGCAACAAAACAGCAAAAACAATGGAGAGTAGCAGCCAAAACATGTGCAGCATACACAACCAGAACTAAATAAAACAAACATTTGAATGGCAGGTTCAATTTTTCCCTCTGTTAAAGTATGCCATTAAAGCAGCTCTAATGCCAGCCCCTTCTTGGTTGCCATGCTCTGGTAATGCCTGAAGAGGAGGCTGAATGTTGGCCTGTCTGTCCTGGTGTTCCTCAGTGAAATTGTCACCATGTTCCTCACAAATGTTATTAAGGACACAGCAGGTCAGCGCCATTTTCTTGCTCAGGTCAAGCTTGCAGTCATTTCTTTTTAGGAGGCACCTCCACCATCCTTTCAATCTCCCAAAAGCCATTTCCACAACTGACCATGCACTGCTTAATCTGTAGTTGTAGGTGTGTTGTTCAGGGGCCATTTTGCCAGTGTCCGCAAAGGGCTTCATGAGCCAGCTCTGCATGGGGTAGGCTGGATCACCTATCAGGTAATGTCCAACTTCACAGCCAGAGATGGACACTTTGTTTTGGCTCAGAAATTCCCCGTCACTTAGGACTTCCCACAAATGTGACTGTTTTGCGTCATGCACACTCCCTGGAAAGCCAACACATACATCCCAGAAAAGCACACTCCCTGGAAAGCCAACACATACATCCCAGAAAAGACCTCTGCCATCCACAACTGCTTGCAGAACAACCGAATGCCATCCTTTCCGGTTGTAGTAGTCTCTGGGATACTCCTCTGGTGCTATAAGTGGAATGTGGCTTCCATCTATTGCACCAAAACACTGTGGTACCCTCCAACGACTCTGAAAGAGACCGGCCATTTCCGCCAACTTCTCAGCATCAGGGCATGTAATGTGGGCAGTGAGCAGCACCTTGATGGCTGCATTGCAAAAATCCTGCACACAGTTAAATACAGTGCTCAGGCGTATTCCAAAAAGATAGCTGATGGTTCTGTATTCACCGCCGGTGGCCAGCTTCCAGATGGCAATCGCCACCTGCTTCTGGATAGGGACACACAAGCGGTAATTTGTGTTCCTCCTCCCAATGACATGCCTCACTCAACTGCAGATGTACTTGAATGACTCTCCGGACACACGGAAATTCTGGATGAACTGGACAGAGGTGAAATCAGGAACAATTGTATCCCACCAGTAGTGAGATCTTGGGTGTGCCCAGACAACGGGTGATCTTCACCTTGTCATAACTGCAATATTACCTATAAAGACAAATATGTATAGGTAAATAAGCGTGTTGAGCGGAGAGTGATCAATACTAAAATGAATATCCATCATGCTATTTAACCCTTATGCCTCATTTAATAAAGTTTTGCTTGTATTGAAAAATAAGGCCTAGTCCACACGGACCCATGTACTTCTGAAACTGTGTATTATTCTATGCGATTTAGCTGTTTGGCCACATGCAGCCACACTTTTGGGCCCCCGAAACCGCGTTTCTTTGAAACCGGAGTCCAGGGTGACGTTTTTGGAAGACTCTGGTGCCAGCGGTTGCGGGTTAGGGTTAGATAGGATAACCGCAGTATTTTATTACCTGTCTCCATTGTTGGACGCCAGAGCGACGGTAAATAGCTCTTTTCAAAAATATATATTTACAATGAAGCCTGATTCTGTATTCATAGCATGTGAATGTGCTGTACATTTAATGTAGTTAAAGTGTAATATATCATTCTATTGTGTTTATTACCTTCTATTGGTGCGATATACACATATATATATATATATATATATATATATATATATATATAT
>NC_065523.1:247495-252311 GCF_006386435.1 Epinephelus moara | reverse complement strand
TAACGGGGAAAAAAAACGGTAGAAACCTCAGGAAGAGCAACTGAGGAGGGATCCCTCGTCCAGGACGGACAGACGTGCAATAGATGTCGTACAGAACAGATCAGCATAATAAATTAACAGTAATCCGCATGACACAATGAGAGAGAGAGAGAGAGAGAGAGAGAGAGATAATAACAGTAGCTTACAACAACATTATTGAAAGTAATAACATTATAGTTATAGTTCTGGCTACTGTGGTACAATATGTTGATAGTATGTATTAATATCTGGCAGTATACATGTGTGACAATAGTCATATGTGTATAATAACAGTAGAAGTATGACTAATGGCTAATGATGGCAGCAGCAGCAGGAGGCATCTGGCAGGACCACGGCAGCAGCACAACCACACACGTCACGCTGTCCAGGCAGCGCTGCGTTATGAGTTAATCTGAGAGACAGTGGAGCACAAAGGCTCCGGATCAACTTGCGTCTGTCGAGTTCATCCAGAATTTCCGTGTGTCCTGAGTGTCATTCGAGTACATCTGCAGTCTGGTCTGGTGTTAGCATCGTGTTGTTCGATGGCAGATAACTCTATAGACCACATGAAAAACAGCACTTTAAACAGTGACTTGTCCACTACACATTATACAATGTTTAGCCAACTGAAAGTGGGGCTGGTAGGTGAGCCCATGGCTAAGTAACTTGCTAACGTTAACTAATGTTACCATGGCTAACCTGTTGATCAGTTAACATTTACCCAAGGAGACATCACAAACAATAGCTGTGTCCCAATTTAGGGCCTGCATCCTCCGAGGGACGTGGGCCCTAAATTGGGACACAGCTGTTATCTGAAGAAACTGGTAACACTAAACAACTGTATGCAAGGCAAAAATGTTCGAAAAGAAACTTACCAGGTTCCATTTGCAGCAACGTTATGCTTTGGTCCACCATCGCCTCCAGCATTGCAGTGGCTGAGTTTAGAGTTCTGGTCACTTGGCACGCCGGTCTGTCGCCAAAGACCAAGTCCAGGACATCAAAATGTGGATTTCTCCTTGACCGCCTGTTGCCACTTCGGCCGAGGTCCTTCTTTTGGTTCCGGTATTTGGATAAATACCGGCTTGGTCCGCGAAGCTCCCTTGAGTTTGTTTTGAACCTCTGCCGACAACCATAAGGCAAGGAGACAGCTTGTTTCCTCGACGGACTACTGTTGCTTCGATGCGTCCATGGCTTCAATCTTCACTGTTTTTTTTTTTTAAATGGCGCTTCGCGCGGTCTCGTTTATCATTGTTGGTCTCAATAACCCCGCCCCCTTCCCCGTGACGTATGTGGTTCATTCTTCTAGTCCAGCAAAGAACTGGTGCCACTCTGGAACCGGTTTTTCTGGCCCAGAGCCAGTTCTTTTCTCTGTCGAAACAGGAAAACCAGTTTCAAATTAAGCACTGGCCCAAAACCAGCACTGGAACTGCTTTGGTGGAAAAGGGGTAAAGTTGAACCAACTGAGAACCAGCACCAGCTCAGCACCAGCACTGGGAACTGCTTTGTTGGAAAGGGGTAAGAGATGACAGCTTGGCTGTCATCCTCCTTTCTCCCACCACCTGCACAGAGTCCAGAGAGCATCCCAGGACAGAGCTGGCCTTCTTGATCAGCTTGTCGAGTCTCTTCCTATCTGCAACCGAGACGCTGCTGCCCCAGCAGACCACTCCGTAGAGGATGGCTGATGCCACCACAGTGTCAAAGAAGGTCTTCAGGAGTGCCCCCTGCACTCCAAAAGACCTGAGCCGCCTCAGCAGGTAGAGTCTGCTTTGGCCTTTCCTGTATAGTGCTGTTATGTGATCAGTCCAGTCCAGTTTATGTCTTGTATGTTGTTTGTTAAGTGTAACCCTTTATTTCAACCCTTTGGTACAGAATACAGATATTATGCTTTTAGGCAAGGTTCCTACATTAATTAAAGAAGTTTTGAATATATATGGGTCCTAATACTATAAAGTTGATATCTTGGAATATAAACGGTGTCTCAAATAAAGTTAAACGCTATAAGATCATCTCACATTTGAAATCATTAATGTGATGTGGCAATGCTTCAAGAGCTTCATCTAAAAGAGGCTGAAATGCCTAAATTAAAACAGAGATGGGTAGGACAAGTATTTTCTGCACCAAGCAGTGGAGCAGCTAGGGGTGTCAGCATTTTGATAGCAAAAAGAATCTTGTTTAAATTAACAGAACAAATTGTTGACAAGGATGGAAGATCCATTATAATTTCAGGTTTCTTATAAAATCAAAAATATACACTCGTTAACATTTATTCACCCAACTCCTAACTTCTATCAAAGTTTGCTGGAGATCCCATTCTGTTGGGAGCAGACTTTAATATGGTCGGTGATCCTACTATAGACCGCTCAAGCCGTCCCCTTCTATCAGATGGAGCTCTCTCTACAGCTTTTACTGAATTAAAAAACTCATTGGCATTGACTGGCATTTGGCGCCTATCTAATCCCAATACCCGTGAATATACTTTTTACTCCATGGTTCATAATTCATATTCACGAATAGATTATGTGCTTGTATCGAAAGCTTTAATGGAGAATGTGTTAGATTCTTAGATTCATAGTATCAAAATATCTCTAGTTAATAAACACAAGACTAAACAATGGAGATTCAACAATTCTATTCTGAAAGATGACGAATTTATTTCAACAATTAGAGGAAAAATACCTGAATTTTTTGCCATTAACTTAAATTCAGGCCCATCTGTCCAAATAATATGGGAAGCTTTTAAAGCTACATGCAGAGGGTGGATAATAAGTTATTCAACTGCAAAAAAGAAGAAAATATTATAAAGAAGAAACTTAACTGAACCTAAGAATTTAGAAACACAACACATGGTTGACCCAAACAATTCCAGACTTAGGAACTCATTATTATTGATAAGATCTGACTTGCAAGCAATTTTACATGAAGAGACATCATTTGCTTTGTTTCAATTACGCAAGGCAGGCCCACCACCCGCAGAGGGATCTGGAAGGGATCGGTGCAGTGTGGATCGGGCAGCAGACCAAGGCGGGGGCCTTGACGGTCCGATCCTCGGCTACGGAATTTGGCTCTTGGGACATGGGTTGTCACCTCTCTGGCGGGGAAGGAGCCGGAGCTTGTGGAAGAGGTTAAGCGTTACCAGTTAGATATAGTCGGCCTCACCTCGACACATAGTTCCGGCTCTGGAACCCAGGTCCTTGAGAGGGGTTGGACTCTCTCCTTTGCTGGAGTTGCTCAGGGTGAGAGGCGGAGGGCCGGGGTGGGCTTTCTGATATCCCCCAGACTCTGCCTGTACGTTGGGGTTCACCCCAGTAGACGAAAGGGTTGCTTCCCTGCGCCTTCGGGTCGGGGAACGGGTCCTGACTGTTGTCTGTGCTTATGCGCCGAACAGCAGTTCAGAGTACCCGCCCTTTTTGGAGTCCTTGGGACGGGTGCTGGATAGTGCCCCAACCGGGGACTCCATTGTTCTGCTGGGGGACTTCAACGCTCACGTAGGCAATGACAGTAGGACCTAGAGGGGCGTGATTGGGAGGAACGGCCTGCCCGATCTGAACCCGAGCGGTGTTCAGTTATTGGACTTCTGTGCGGGTCGCAGTTTGGCCATAACGAACACCATGTTCGAACATAAGGATGTCCATCGGTGCACGTGGCACCAGGACAGCGTAGGGCGCAGGTCAATGATTGACTCGTATCATTTGACCTGTGGCCATATGTCCTGGATACTCGGGTGAAGAGAGGAGCAGAGCTGTCAACTGATCACCACCTGGTGGTGAGTTGGATCAGATGGCAGGGGAGGACACCGCGCAGACCTGGCAGGCCTAAACGAGCAGTGAGGGTCTGCTGGGAACGCCTGGCGGAAGACCTGTCAAGATGATCTTCAACTCCCACCTCCGGGAGAGCTTCGACCGCGTCCCGAGGGCGGAGGGGGACATTTAGTCCAAATGGGCCTTGTTCCGCTCTGCCATTGTCGAGGCGGCTGTTGTGAGCTGAGGCCGCAAGGTCGCTGGGGCCAGTCGCGGCGGTATTCCCCGAACCCGCTGGTGGACACCAGAGGTGAGGGGAGCCGTCAGGCTGAAGAAGGAGGCCTACAGGGCATGGTTGGTCTGTAGGTCTCCGGAGGCAGCTGACGGGTACAGGCGGGCCAAGCGGAGCGTAACAGCGGCAGTTGCAGAGGCAAAAACTCGGGCGTTGGAGGATTTCGGTATTTTTTATTTTTCTTACTACTTTGTTTATTTATTTTTGTTGTTGTAATTATATATTATTTTGTCAGGAATAAAGGACTTTATATCTTTTTGATTTTTCTTTTTGTTTGTTATTTGTATTACATGTAATAACTTGAAGGAGGAACTCCGCACCTCCAAGTCTGAGGCCATGGTCCTCAGCCGGAAAAGGGTGGATTGCCCACTCCAGGTCGGGGGGGGGGAGGTCCTGCCTCAGGTGGAGGAGTTTAAGTATCTCGGGGTCTTGTTCACGAGTGAGGGTAGGATGGAGCGGGAGATTGACAGGCAGATTGGGGCGGCGTCAGCAGTGATGCAGGCACTTAACCTGTCCGTTGTGGTGAAAAGGGAGCTTAGCCAGAAAGCTGGGCTCTTGATTTACAGGTCAATCTACGTTCCAACCCTCACCTATGGTCACGAGCTCTGGGTAGTGACCGAAAGAACGAGATCGCGAGTACAAGCGGCCGAAATGAGTTTCCTCCGTAGGGTGGCTGGGCTCAGCCTTAGAGATAGGGTGAGGAGCTCAGACATCCGGGAGGGACTCGGAGTAGAGCCGCTGCTCCTCCACATCGAGAGGAGCCAGTTGA
>NC_065523.1:243826-246399 GCF_006386435.1 Epinephelus moara | reverse complement strand
TATATATATATATATATATATATATATGTATGTGTATATATATATATATGTATGTGTATATATTTCATGTACTGTCTAAGTTTGGTTTTGGACCTAAATGTATACAGTGGACCAGTCTTTACGCTGATGATATTTTATTAACATTGTCTCACCCTCTTCAATGATCAATACCACATTTGCTTAAACTTGTTGGAAAATTTGGTCAATTTTCAGGATACAAAATTAATTGCAGTAAAAGTGAAGCCATCCCTCTTAACTATCACACCTTTGCAACTCACCTTGTCTCTGCACCTTTTGTTTGGAAACCTCAAGGCATGAAATATCTTAGCATAAATATCATATCACCAATTAATAAGATATTCAATTTAAATGGCCCTAACATTTTAAAAGGTATTAGAGAAGATTTAAAGAGATGGGCAGTCTTGCCTTTATCACTGTGGGGCAGAACGGAAATAATAAAGATGAACATTATCCTTTGATATATCAGCCATACCATTAAAGTTTCCACAGCAATGGTTTAAAGAAATTGACAAATTATTTTCGAGCTTTCTCTGGTGTTACAAGAAGCCCAGAATCAACAGTAAAAAGCTGGCTATATAGAAACAAGGGAGGTTTGGCTGTACCTGATGTCAATCTTTATTATTTAGCTATTTAAGGTTTCCACTGTCATGGGCATATAAAAATAAAAATCAATATATTGAGGGTAGCTGGGAGTGGTTGGAGGAGAGGACCATATCTGAATATAATAAATCATTTTCTATATCATCTTCATGGTACCATCCCAAATATAATGTACAAATAAATAATTCACTTATTGATTTTTCATCTGAAATTGTAAACACAAACTGATGTTAATAGATGGATTGTCTTTACCATCTTGCCCTATCTGGAATAACCCACTGTTAACAGCAGGTAGCAGAACACTGACCGAGAATACCTGGCAACACAACACAGAATTACTCAGCTGGGGCAGGTTGTAAGGGATGGTGATATTATTAGTACAGCGGATTAGCAGATAAATTGTGCACTTTTTGAAAAAAGCATGAAATTTCTACCATAGTTTGTACATACCATATGGTTTATTTTTTAGATGTGGAGGGAAGTCAGATTTGACCTCTGAGGCCCGGGAGAGGTCAAATTCTAGATGGCCGCCAATAATATTCAAATATGCTTAACTTTGGAACCAAACACAGTAGAAAAACGTTTAAGGTGTCATTTCCAACTAAATTTAGGGTGCCCATTCAGTTGATGATACTTTTGAAATCACCAGAATTCAAGAAAATGCATTTAGGTCAAAGTCATGGTCAAATTATGCAGACGGAGTAAGATAAAGAGTGCAAAAAGATGGTTTATTTCCAACATAATAACAGTAATGATAATGATCATTAAAAATGTATTTACTTATTATTTCAGTAGGCCTACTATGCTTCTTATACTGAAACTTGCTTTGAAATCAGTAATAACACGTCTACATTTACATGCCAGCTATTTGCTCTCAAGCCTGTTTGATACCAGCGGCACAGTATTGAACTAGGCTACTTTGCTATCACCATTAATTCAGCTATAGTCCTACTTCACACAAATGACCAAGCTGAAATCTCTAGAACATGCACTGTTCAATCATTCAACTGACTTCAGCTCATGTATGTTCCAGACTGTCTTCTAGTTTAGCTAGCAGAATTCTTTTGATCAGTGCCCGCCTTTTTTTTTCTTTTCTTTTTTACCACAGAAGCTAGATAGCTAACTAACTAGGCAGACTCATCAATGTATTTGCATGTTAAGGCTTTACTCAAGTATACTTATATTGGCGGCGTTTCCCAGATGGCTCGTAGCGCTAAGAGCTTCTAAAGAACACTCTTAAGCCTCCCGTGAAAGAAAAACGCATTTCCCAGATCACTCTTAGCTTAAGAAGATCTTTCACTAAGAAGGAGTTGTAAGATCGAGCTAACCCACTCTTAACAGTCTTCTTAGCGACCAAATGCGCACAAATCCAGCCGCGTCAGGCAAATTAATATTACACTAAGCTTTCTGACTAATTACTGTCTGAGTAATTTTTTCCCTGTTTTTCTGAGTAATATTTTCTGTTTTTCGGAGTAATTTATTTATTTTTCTGTTTTTTTGGTGTATTTTTTTCTGTTTTTCGGAGTAATTTTTTCCGTTTTTCGTGGTAATTTTTTTCTGTTTTTTGGGGGGGTTCTGTTTTTCGTGGTAATTTTTTTTCCTGAACGAGGAGACGAGATACTTCAAAATCTCGCGAGAAGCTCCCACCTGGCACCTGCAAGTGACCGGTGCCTGCGTAAAGTCGACAAACTAATGATAACAGCATCTATATGACTTAAAGACAAGAGTATCTCCCAGTGTCTCAAACGCAAAACAAAGTGAAACTGGATTAAACTAAACAAGCGGGTCATGTTGGCTTCCATTATATCGAGCTCTCAAGAAAGGAATGAAAGCGTCTGTTGTTCTATTGCTCTCTTAAAGGTAGGATCTGGAGGATTTTCAAACAAAACAAAATATAGACATATACAAATGAAATCCTGCTTAATCATCACCTATGGGCTTCTACTCATGTG